>NW_027107593.1:1056222-1057338 GCF_000696795.3 Halyomorpha halys | reverse complement strand
AGCACACATGTGTCATCGGCATACGTGGTGAGGATAGTGTTAGGAGAGGATGGAATGCCAACTGTATAAACAGTGTAGAGGATGGGACCAAGGATACTACCTTGAGGAACACCAGCGGTCTGAGAATAGAGGGGTAAATAGGAACCATTGTGGTTTACTTGGAAAATTCTATCAATGAAAAAGGAACGAATGATGAGAAAGTTTTTGAGAAATCTATATCTCAATAACCATTCGACGTACAGATGTCTATTAGCACTTAAATTAAAGCTAAATAATTGTAATATAAAGTATTTATGACCTTTACCTTCGTAGGAATAGTAGGTTTCATGATATTTGCTAAAAGAAATTGATTTATAGTTGTTCGGACAATAAAGTTTATTTATGATAAACTTTATTTCAGGAACCATTGGACGTACAGATGTCTGTCAGCACTCTAATTAAAGCTAGTTAAAGTTACTGTAAAATAGTTTATGATGTTTATATTTGTAGGAATGGCAGTTTTTATAATATTTGACAAAATAAACTCAGAAAATGTTAATTTCTAGTTGTTCGGATATAATGTTGGATTTTTGAAAAAAATTATCACTAAACCCATAAGACGCACATATGTCTGGCAACATCAAAATAAAGGAAATTCAACTTACTATAAAGTAGTTGATGACACATCTCTTCGTAGGGGTAGTAGTTGTTATGATATTCATATATGAATATAAATTTGGCAAATGAAAGTTTGTCGGAAGAACTATAAATCAATTCATTTTAGCAAATTTCATGAAGATTACTAATCCTACGAAAATAAACATAAACTACTTTATAAATAAAACTGGCTTTAATTTGAGTGCTAATAGACATTCGTACATTTAATGGTTTTTGAGGTATAGAATTTTCAAATTAAATTCACTATTGATCTTTTAGTACGTTCCATAAGACATTTTAATGAAATGTTGTTTTTTAAAAACCTATATTTCCAGAACTATTGGATGTAAAAAGGTCTATTAGGGCTCATATTTCAGGAAATTTACTCTCCTTTAAATATTGTACTTTTAGATTTTCTTGTGTTGTTGGTAGTTTTTAAGACATAGAGCCCCGAATAAAAAAAATATTTTTTTTAATGTT
>NW_027107593.1:1042311-1055942 GCF_000696795.3 Halyomorpha halys | reverse complement strand
GACCATATTCCTTTCATCTTTACACACGGTCAATCAATAATCTTCCAGTATTTTTTTAATGCTTTGAATCATCCCTCATTTTGTATTTTCCCTACCTATACTTGGCAGACTCATCAATTTTTACTGGTAATTATACATTTTTTTCATTAAAGTGATAAAAAATTGGGGTGAAATAACTGACTTTTGTTCTTCCCGGCTCTTGTACTAAGCAGGCTGGTGCAACGCGAGCACAGATCTATGAGTCTGTAGAGACATCCAAAAAAAAAAAATCTAATAATTCAAGTCAAATTAATCTATTTTTTCACTCTTTGATTTAATTTTAAAACTTTAAATAAAAATTGATCTTAAACTGTTATCGCTTACTTATCAACAATTTTGGTAACTGAAAATTTTCATGAAGTTTGGTTTGGTATCAGCAATTTTTTAAAGGCTGATTTCATAAATTGTGGAAATAATGTTTAGGAAAATTGTTATCTTAAGACAATAATGTTGATATTATGTTGTGGCTACTAAAATTGAAGGACAAATATTGTAATGTACAAACAATTTAATATTGCAAGAGATTTTTATTTTATTTTACCATATTTAACGACCGGACTCTTCATGCATACTTTAAATATTAAACTTTATTTATGGTCGGAATTCTACAAAATAAAAAAAAATATAAATGCAATCAAATAATTGACTGTTTCAAATTAATTAATATTATTAATAAATCGTCCGAACTTCACAATTATTGTACGAAGCACCATAAATAGAAATTAAATTATATGGAAGTAATTAAATTATATATTTAAAATTAACTGTGACTGGAATGGTCTTATTATTCCGATGGAGTAAATGTATTTTTAATTCAAAAATAAATATTTAATTACCCTACCAATTAACAAATGTATGTTGTGAAATAATTTGGCAAAACATTAATTATATCATCCGATAGGGGCAATGCAATAAGTAAATTATTTAAATATATTTTAAATTTATAATAAGATGCACCTTACATTGAAACTGTATTATTCCAATGATTTAAAAATATTTTGTTGAAATGACACACTGTCAAACAAACAATTAATATATTAATATAGTATATTATTACGAGGTATGTGGAGGTATGTAACATTTGTTGATTTTTTTTAATCTTTAGTCTGGATGAAGGGGGTAGGTTGATCAAGTTCGTGTGAGGTACTCTAACCTCTTTTTATTTATTTATTTATTGACATTTACAACAAGCAAATTTGAAGTAAGATCATAATGATATGATACAACATGCAGAGAAACTACCCAGTAGTAGAACTCTAAAAACATTTTACATTATACGGTCACGAGGCCATCTTCTTTTTAGGCGCTTCGGAGGATTGCCAGGAATGGAAGAGGGAGTAAGGTTAGAAACTAGTGTGTTTGGGTGGTTAGAGAGTTTATAATGGAAGAAATGATATCGGGTTCGGGATAGATCGGTTACATAAGGATCATTTAGGTTTTTGTGGATGGTTTTATTAACTCTAACCTTAAAATCCAATTAATAATTGAGATACTTAGATGTAGAAGGACCTATGTACGCTTCAAAACATAACAAGCTCATAAAAAAAATTTATCCTTGTTTCTTAAAATTTCCTAATTATCACATAAAATGTTCGTCTACTTAATCCTTAATATATTAATACACTAAAAAAATAATTTTGATGCTACTAGTATATTAATAAGAATGATGTTTGATATTAACAGCTCCTATCATTTGTACAGTCAATAGAGCTAACATCCGAATCATTGCTTACACTATCCTCGCCTCGTATGTGTGCACCCAGTGAATAATTATCCTTTAATTGCATCCCAAACTCTCCAATCTTATAGCACAAGCCTTGATGTGGTGTCGAAATTAAAGGATTAAAATATTCCGAACAATTTCCATCAAAGAACATATACTCTTCGTCGAAAACCTACCGAATGCCCTACAGTATAATTTAATCATGTTGCTCTTACACTTGTACAACAGATCAGTTACCTAGAACTTCTGGACAAACGACTAACTTGGAATCTGGAAGATATTTAACTGTACATCGATTTCGACTATTACACTTACACAACGGTCTAAATTTCCAATACATTACAAAAGACTGATCTACATGACTATAATAAGGCCTATTTGGACAATACGGAGTTGAGCTTTAAAGCTTCCCTAAACCTTCGAATTCCTGTCGTAAACAACCCTTCCAATCCAAAATCCTTCTTAAAATCCTCAATGCTCTTTAATTTGCTACAAATAAAATCATACATAAAAACCTCCCATATGTAACCGATCTAGCCAGAACCAGACATTAATCCTTCAATATAAACCCCCTAACCACCCAAACCCACTAGTTTCTAACCATGCTTTCTCTTCCATTTCTGACAATCCTCCTTCCTGAAAAGGAGATGGCCTCGAGACCTTCAAGTGGAGAAACGTTATTAGAGTGCTATGAATGGATAGTTTCTCTACATGTCTGTATCATACTACTATAGTGATCTAACATCCTATTTACTAGATGTATTTTTTAAAAATAAAGTTGTAAATTTCAATAAATAAATAATAAAAAAAATATTAACAGCACATTTTTATGTTAAATTACTTAGTGGTTTTTATATCATAAATAAAAAAATTAATACATTACCAGGAGGAAAGATGATCGGTAGAAGGATTACACTTTGAAATGGATCGAGCTTAATTTAGGAAAAGGTTTCTTCGTAATAAAGAAATGGAAAAAAATATCTTGGCTAAGCCTGAGGGTATTAATTAACTAACGGTTTTCTCCAAAGTGCTCTCGGATTAAATTCCATTTTATAAACAATGACTGCTGATGTTATATTCAGAAATTTATATTCCAGTATATCTTTTAAAAAATTGACGATTTGCGTTTTTTCTTTTGTTGATTTGATAAAATTAGTATTCTTATAGATTAACCTTTGATCGGGATTGGATTACCGAGTCAGTGATGGGAAAAACGTAATTCCAATTACAATAATTTTCTAATTACTGTAATTTGAAACCGAGAAATGAAATTACAATTATATAATATATAATATATATATAAAAAATTTTACTTCAGTTTCAACTTTTTTTAGTATTTAAAAAAATAAAAAAAATATTGTAAATTACAACTGTACATTTTTATACATACATACAGTAAATTTAATTTTAGTTTATAATGGAGTGATACAGGCGTGTAGAGACACTACTCATTGGTAGCTCTCGAATAAAGTTTATACATTAGAAGATCTCGTGGCCATCTTCTTTTCAGGTGCCTCGGAAGATTGTCAGAAATGAAAGAAGAAGTAAGGCTAGAAACTAATGGGTTAGGGTGGTTAGGGAGTTAATAATGGAAGAAATGATATCTGGTTCCGGCTAGATCTGTTACATATGGAACATTAAGATCTTTATGGATGATTTTATTTTTGACAGAGTAAGGAGCACTGAAGATTTTACAAAAGATGTAGGATTGTAAAGATTGGAAACGAGAGGAATCCGATGGTTGAGTGCAGCCCCAAAGCTCAACTCCGTATTTCCAGATAGGCCTTATTAAAGTCATGGAGATCAGTCTTTTTTCATGGATTAGAAGTTTAGAACGTTTGTAAGGTAAATGTTGTAATAGTCGGATTTGACGAGCAAATTTTTGTCTTTTCAGTCTTGTATGAAGTATGGATTTAATGAAGTTATCAGTTTCAGTTCACACGTTTGTGTTATAAGTATTAAATTATAATGGAAACTGTATTTCAATGATTTTTTTTTTTGTTTTTTAAAAATGTATTTAATGTAATTTACAACTGTACAAAATAATACAATAAGTAAATATGTTGTATGTTTCATATACACTTGAAAATCTTGGGAAGGAACCACCCATTGGTGGTACTTCAAACATTAATTTAAATTAGAAGGTCCCGTGGCCATCTTCTTTTCAGACGCCTCGGAGGATTATCAGGGATCGTTAAGGATGAAAGATTAAGAATTAATAATAGGTTAGGATAGTTAAGGAGTTTGGAATGAAAATTCGCATCTGTTTTGGGCCAAATCTGCAACGAATTGGATGTTAAGGTCTTTGTGAATAAGTTTATTTGTAAGGTAATAAGGACCATCAAGGATTTTATGTAGGATTTTGGATTGTAAGGATTGGATGCGGGAAGAATTTGATGATTTGGTGGAGCCCCAGAGCTCAATTACATATGTCCAAATTGGTTTGGTTATCGTAGTGTATACTAATTTTTTTGTAGTGAATGGGAAGTTTAGAGCGTTTGTCAAGTAAATGTTGTAGCAATAGGAATCTACAAGCAGTTTCTCTTCGTTTCAGTCTTGTGTGTGGATTCCAAGTAAGTCTCTTGTTATTTCAATGTTAACTTTGAATATTAATATAGTAATTAAATAGGACCAATTGGACCTGACTCCATGGCTACGTTGTAATATAAGTCAATAAATACATCTATTTAAATTCTATGTTCATTATACCTCAGAGAGCGGACTCCTCGTAGGTTAGGTTCATACCACGATACGATTCTCGCACATCCGTAAAGAATTGGAAGCTAAGTTTCATCTTCCGCACCTGGTAGAGTTAATAATTTTTGAAAAGTTTAGTTGCATTATTATTACATTAAATCACAATCCACTATTGAAATTACATTAAGAAGATAAAAGAGACGATACGTCTCAAAACTGATTCGATTCATTTTCAGAAATTTTACAGGACTATAAACACATGATTGTGCCTTGCTTAATCCAGATAACAAACTAATGAGTTTGAGTCCATTTTTATTCAAAACTGAAATAATTTTGGTCAATATTCCTTTGCTAGGTGGTGTAGTGCTCTAAGATAATTTGAAACAAATTGAAATCGGATTTAATATAACTTATTACGGAATATAGATTACACTGTATTAAAAATTGTATTGTTAATTTAATCTTATAAAGCTATACATGTTTTGCTTGTTGTTTCAATTATAATATATTGTATATTTGACTGTAAAGCCCGTTATGTATAAATCGCAAGGCGCATAACAAATTGCATATAACCTTCAATTCGATGTTGTTCCTTGCAGTTGTTAATTCGAAAATTGGTTTTCAAAATGTCCTGCACAATAATGTAATACATCTGTTTGTTAAAAAAAGATATCACTATTAGTTTTAAAAATAGAATGAACAATTTCATCTTATACTGTTTTAATTGGGGACTGTTATGTTTATAGTTGTTTTTGTTTTGAAGATTTTTTTTACTTGGTCAATTAGCCTGTTATAAATATAAAAATGAACTGAATTAAAAAAAAAATTATACTTCGTTCAATGTTGCTATTTACACTAGATCCATTTTCTATTTGTTGATAGTGTAGTCCATTATCACAATTTTCAATTTATGTTCAAACACAGATAAATACAGCTTTACCCCAATTTCATGTCTCAGGGATTGGATGCTCCGTTATGATTTAATAATCCAGTTACAATCGATCTACAGGCTTAGGTCATGTTACATCCTGGAGTCTCTCGAATTACGATTGCCATCAGAGAGATCCGAAGCATTAGGAAAGTTATTATATTGTTAGTTTTAAGGAAGGAATTTAGTTTTGTCTTGACTATTCCTCTCCAAAACAAAATATAATTGAAAATAATTATTAAAAAAAGAAATATCACATCTTAGGAAAAATAGTTCGATTTTCTTGACGTATTTCACCTCAGGTATCTTGAGATTCCGTAAACATATAAAACAACTCCTTAAAACCTTACAGTATTTTAAAGAAATGGAAATTCTACTTAAAGAGGTTGAGTTTACTTCAACGTCTGTGTTGTTAAATCAGGACTTGAGATTGTGAGGAATTGACAAGTTTCTGGAGACAACATCCTACTTCACCTAAACACTTGGACAAATTACAATCATCTTTTACACCCAAGTATCTGGAAATGATACTTTAACAAAAAATATAGTCGCCATCCTTCATATATGTAAATTGTGTATTCAAATTAAATTAGTTGACCATTAGAATTGAACCCACGCAATAAAATTAATACTAACTACATTCACCTACAATTATTAGTGTAAAAGGCTAAGCTAGGGAATTTAAGTTAATGTTATGTCAACCTATAAGTTTTGTTTTGTTTATTGTTTTCTTTTTAATTAATAAGAATTCTTATTTTTTCATTCTGTGTACATATATTTCTTCTTGTGATTAAATATTTGTAAATATAGTTGTTCTTTATTATGCATTTACACTGCTTTCAATTTGTTAATTTACTTTTTTTTTGTTGTTGTTCACTGAATATTACGATAATTCCACAGGTGGGTAGGTATCACCCCTAGATTTTCAGTTATCTACATGTTAAGGTAGTGGTCATAATTCGATAATAATTATGTAGGGACATATTGTATTTATACTGTGGGTATATTGAAGTCACCGTTTCGGAGTTTTCGTTATTTCCAATGGAAAAATAACATGGCTCCTAAGGTCAATTTATTCTTTATTGGTTTGTTTTCCTTTTGCGATTATTTTTTTTTTTTACTTTAACTCATCACCTTCTCCGCTGAGCATGTGCCTATTAACGATAAATATATAACTAAAGAGAGGTCAAAATTTGCGGTTTTAATGTGTGTGTGTTTAATTATATATATTATTATTTAAATACCCTTAGCTCATTATTTTAATCGTATTCTTATATCATTTTATTTTATTGTATTATTTAGTTCCTTTTTAGTTTTAGCGATATATATATTAGATATGATCTTATGCATTTTATTTATTATTGTTGCATAATATTGTATTTATTATTTATTTTCATCATATGTTCCTTTCGAACTAATAGATTATTCCAACTAAACCATAATGGTTCCTACTCATCACTCAATACTCAGTCCATTATTATTCCATTACTATTATCAATCTGGTGTTCCTCAAGGTTACTACCGAGGATACTTCCTCGGTCCCATCTTCTTCACAATCTATACAGTTGACATCCCAAAAAATCCTAACATTATCCTCACCACGTATGCCGATGACACGTGCATGCTCAAAGTTAATAATAACCCTTGGATTGCACCCCATACTCTCCATTCCCATATCACAGCTCTCAAAGAATGGTGGCTAAATTGGAGAATAAAAATAAATCATAAAATAATCTTTACCCTTCGTCGTAAACCTGTCGACTTATACTTTAATAATATTTCTCTTGCCCCTGTCGAACAGATCCGCTACCATGGACTACAGCTTGACAAAGACTAACTTGGAATTCTCACACAAGACTGAAAAGATAGGAAACTATACGTCGATTTCGACTAATACAGCACTAACTAGACAAACGGGTAAATTTCCAAATCATTACAAAAGACTGATCTACATGACAATAATAAGAGCTATCTGGATATATGGAGTTGAGCTTTGTGGCTCCACTAAACCTTCGAATTCCTTTCGTATCCAATCCTTACAGTCCAAAATCCTTCGTAAATTCCTCAATGATCCTTACTTTGTCACAAATAAAATCATCCATAAAGAACAAAATGTCCCTTATGTAACCAATCTAGCCCGAACCAGATATCAATCCTTCCATTATAAACTCACTAACCACTCAAACCCATTAGTTTATAACCTCGCTCCCCCTTCCATTCCTGACAGCCCTCCGAGGCGCCTGAAAAGAAGCGCCTCAAGACCTTATATAACATTTTTTTAGAGTGCAACCAATGGGTAGTTTCTCAACATGCCTGTAAGATACCATTCTATTGTCACATTGCGGTACATTATGTCAATAAATAAATAAAAATAAATGTATATATTTTATTCTTTTATATTGTATTCATATTTTTAATAATATTCATTCCATACTTATTACAAATTCATTAGGTAATTGTTAAATTATTAATTGTAAATCTTTATCGTTATTATCAACTCCTTAAGTTTTTTCAATAACGATTTTAATTTTACTTTATTTTCATTTAGTTGTGTTTTGTTAATTGAAGTTTTAGTTTTATCGCTAGGAATTAAATAACATTATACTGCCTATGCATATAATTAACAGCGCCCTAATAATCAAAGTGTAACTAACTCATATAAGTTTAGTGTTTATCATTTCTCCATATTATTTTGGCACCGACCGATAGGTGTCATCGGGTTGGACCATATAGGATGTACTTTTCTGAATATATAAATAAAAATAGTCGACCCTGAATTGGGCACTATCCGTTTACACATAAAAAAATATATCTAAGGTGCAATTAGCATCTAAACTAAATTTAGTTCAATGTATTAATCATAGATATAACGTAGTCGCTAATGTTTTTACATTTGTACATTTTTTCTCCTTTTCGGCTCTGTGACTATTAACCATGGTAGAAAGCTGTAGAAATGAAGATCTAAAATGCTAGACTCCATCCAACGTATGTTCGCCATCAAAAAATATGGTACTTCTGTCACATACGATTTCTATTTCCAACGTATCATAAAATTATTATTTTAAACTTTTTATTTAATGTATTTTGTACAAAAGTTACAGTTATAGTAAAATAACATCTTAAACATAATCATTCTGCCTTGGGGTACTCCGAACTTAGCTGTTCCCCCTGGATATGGAGGGAAGAGCATCAACTTTTCATCAAGACGGAGATCATAGAATTATCATTACTTTTTTATTTTAAACTTTTTATTTAATGTATTTTGTACAAAAGTTACAGTTATAGTAAAATAACATCTTAAACATAATCATTCTGCCTTGGGGTACTCCGAACTTAGCTGTTCCCCCTGGATATGGAGGGAAGAGCATCAACTTTTCATCAAGACGGAGATCATAGAATTATCATTACTTTTTTATTTTAAACTTTTTATTTGATGTATTTTGTATACCAGTGAGTAACTAAACTTATTTTCTATTGTATTTGATTAATTACAACTTTTGTTTATGGTTGAATGTTGTGTGATTGAATAATATATGATGCAATAGGTGCAGATTTTTGTTTTACTATAAAAATTTGTTATATTTATTTGTTTTATAAAATTATTTTGCAGATGATTATTTTTTTTTATTGTTAATATTGCATCCTATCGTATATTTACAGGCAATGGTTATAGATATCATAGAGGTCATTCACACCATATACTAATTTATAAATTAAAATGAAAAAAAAAAAAAAGAAATAGAAGAGAAAAAATAAAAATAAATAAGTTTAACTTAATATCTATTGTATTTGATTGGTTAGTTACATATTTTAAAATTGTATCTGTTACCACTTTTTTTAACGTTTTATTAATTTCGTGTAATGAATATTCAATTAGAAACTAATATTTTATTGGTTTCTCTTAAGAGAAATAAATAAATTACATATAACTTTATAATTATAAAACTGAATTTTCTTTACTATTTTGCTTTATTCATATGTTTTGCTTTATTTCCATTTCCATAACGAGCAAAGTAAAAGTTAAAAAAAAATTTAAATAATATAAGTGGAACATTTTCCTTGAAGGTGAATAAATTTAAATCCACCGAGGGAAGTAATAATATTTGAGAGTTTATTATATTCAACCACACTGGCTACATTTTGCATAATCACTTTATTTTTAGAGTTAACATTTGACTCTTTAATTTATTTTTAAAAAGCTACGACCCCTAATCAGATATAGTGATGGGGCCGTGATACTCAACCTCTCATTAATTTTCATAAACTTAATCCCCCCTCCACCACTCATCGCTGTAGGCTTCGCGTACTTAACTTTGTCATATCGTTATTATCACTAAGTTGAACTTATGTTAATGCTTACTGGTCTTTTTTACTTTTTATTTTTTATGCTCTCTTTTTCAGCTCATTTAAGAACTAATGTTTTTAATTTTTTTTTATTCAGAAAATCAAATATGGTCCAACCAGAAGACAACTTCTATTGGTCGGACGAAAGAAATATGAGTAACTCCTATTTATGGTTATTAGGACGCTTTGAAGGCTGCTACGATTCATGACCTGGAACGGTACAATATGAATTAATTTTCTGCAATAAAAATATAAATTTAATTAACAAAATAAAAAATACTAAAATGTATATAAAGGAAAAGAAAAAAAATGAACAAAAGTGAATAATAATAATACGAATTTACAATTAATAAATTAATAATAATGAGCTAATGGATTCGGAATAAATATAGATTGAACTTGTTTAAAATAAGAACTCAATAAAAAAAAAAAAGTATATTATACTACATCTTTGATGGGCGATCATTAAGGCTTAAGTCACTTTTTGAGCATTTGGAGATTATGACGTAGTACAGCACCAAATCAGAGATACCGGTTGGTAATAAGGTCTTTATGCTTCGGATAGACTTACTACTATATTGATTTATGAAAATAACAATTACAAAAATATCAATAATTATATTTTACATAATGTTTTAAACTTTGTTTTTGCTCTCATGAAAAATTCATATTTTCGACTTAAGCCCTAACCGCCCCTCAAAGATATAATATAATATATAAAATTTGTTGCATGGTATCTAATATAAAAAAGAAAGGAGCATTAAAACTCAAGACTTTACACTTTGCCTCATCATTTCTACTTTACGGGTGGGTTATCTATAGGTAAACAACCTATTCTTTTAAAATATTAGAAACTAATATTTTATTGATTTTCTCTCGAGAGAAATAAATAAATTATATATAGCTGTATAATTTTAAAACTTCATTTTCATTACTGTTTTATTCACATTTTTTGCTTTATTTCTATTTCCAAGCAAAAGTAAAAAAAAAAAAAATTAAACTAATATAAGTGGAATATTTCCTTGAAGCCGAATAAATTTAAATCCACCGAGGCAAGTTATAATATTTGAGAGTTTATTATATTCAACCACACTGGCTACATTTTGCATAATCACTTTATTTTTAGAGTTAACATTTGACTCTTTAATTTATTTTAAAAAAGCTACGACCCCTAATCAAATAAAGAGATGGGGCCGAGATACGCGACCTCTTATTAATTTTCATAAACTTAATCCCTCTTCACCACTCATCGCTGTAGGCTTCGCGAACATAACTTTAAGAATACTTTGCTTTTATATGAGAGATTATTGCTAGCCATCAAATTATGCCAGGTGGAGATCAAACTAAATTTAGCTTGACTGACCCTTTCGGAAATGTGGCGCCCCAAGATCAACTTTGGAGTAATTATTACACCCCAATATATATTGCCCTTGTTTGTGGGAGTTTATATAATTTCTCTTTCATAATAATAATAACAAAATCTATTCTGAAAAGCTGGAAGTTATTATATAGTTGAATTGTTTTCAGAAACGAATAGTTACATCCTTTGAATGCTTAATTATTTTTTCGATTAGCATAACGAAATGTAATTAACCGAGTAGTACTTATTTTGAATACAATTTTCAATATACGATAAAAAGAAAGGATAGAAGTGAATATTTCTTTGCTACGATATTCTTCTGTGGCTTGTATCCACGATATCCTTTGCTCAGAGTCCTCTTCAATTTCATGAACATTAGATCGCTGTAGCCGAGATTCTTAAGGCGTTAACTTGGCAACCTCGGTCCTCCATTGGCGCAAAGACGATTCATGCCTAGGTGTGTTGACTTACATAGGGTTGGCAAATAAGTCCTTTCGGTTTTGTTTATAATACGTCACATATCCTGATGCAATTAATCCCAACAGAGAATTGTTTATCCTATTTTTAATAAGTAATCAGTTATGTCTATTGACTCTTGTTAAGATTAGGTCAGTATTGTGTTTGTGATCCAGCTGAGAAGATGGGCGGAAATGTCGTCGATTATAGGCATATTTTGCTTTATTACTTCAAAAAAGGAAAGCGAGCTGCAGAGACACATAAAGAAATATGCGGGGTCTATAATGCTTTAACAGAGCGTACGTGCTAAAATTGGTTTGCCAAGTTTCGAGAAGGGAATTGCACCGCGACCTGGTCACCCACAATACATTGAAACCATTGATGTTAAGGCGATAGTCGATCAAAATCCGTCCCAATCAGTGCAAGGCATTGTAGAGGTCCTACACGTAGTTTCTAGGCTTGAAGTTTTGCTTGATTGGGGTCCCCCACTCTCTGACCGAAGCCAACTTGGCAACACGCATTTCCATTTGCGATTCACTACGGAAATGTCAAGAAAACGATCCATTCATACAAGACTTGTGATAGCGGATAAGAAGTGGATTGTCTACGATAATGTGGTGTGAATAAAATCTTGAAGACCCAGCAACGAACCAGCTGAAACAACATCTAAAGGAGAACTGAACCCAAAGAAGATGCTTTCTGTATGGTGGGATTTTTTTATGTGCTGTTGCCAAAAGGTAGAACTGATTCGATCGATTCCACACTATAATGCTCACAATTAACAAAATTGGATGAATCGACTCGAAGAAAACGCCCAGAACTGGCAAATCGAAAGGGTGATAACGCTAGGCCCCGCACTTCGTTAGTCATCCGCAATAAATTGATGGGATCTTTTTCCCCACCCTTCCTATTCACCCGACCTCGCTCCTAGTGAAAATTCCTTAAATGGAAAACGGTTTGAAAACGAACAGGGTGTCAGAGAGCACCTTGATAACTTTTAATAAACAGACATTCTATGAACATAGGATTATTCAGCTATTGGAGAGATGGGGTAAGGTAATTGAAAATAATGGAAATGACATTGTATATTAAAATAAATATTATGTACAAAATATATTTTCATCCCCCCCTCTCTCCACAAAAAAAACTTATTTCCCAACCCTATATTTCGCAGAAATCCCATGAAATGTTAACTAAACCATCCTACTTAGATTACGATAAATTTTTAACCAATAGAATAAGCCTGTATCTCGGAAATGATTAGAGGATAAAGGTAAAAAAAATCATTTACATTTCTAATCATTTATTTCTTATCATTAATTCATCAGGCTGATATTGCAAAAGTTCACGTGTGTTTCTGAATCGTCAATTCCATTTTCTAAGGTATCATCTTCTCCTATTTCTTTCTTTATTCACCAAAAAATGTATTACAAAATTTAAAGACCACTGTAAACGAGTATTTTGTGTAATATAAAATGTAATTTACTAGGATATAATCTTAATATTACTGTTTTCTACATTCTGGGAATATTTTATGATTCCAAGACACCTGATAGATCATAAATTCAATCAAGTGATTTGTAGCGGTGTTAAGTTCTGGTTAATGGAACATTTTCTATACAAGATATAGGTTAAATTTACTAGACCTTTTATTTTGGTTTATAATGAAGACTTACAATAGGTTATTTTTTTTAAATCGTCTAATTAAAATTTAACCAATATTTGATAATCTTTTGCACAATATTAGAGATTCTTTGCTTAACTACTTTTTTTTTTACTGTTGTATACCAACCCAACCCCACCCAAATTGAAGTTGTGGTTTACAAATTGAAGTTTTGTTATTTCTCGATTGTAGTTAAAATCGCACTCAGGCTTCGACTGATGGATATTTTTTCCATTGTCTATGTATTTCTAGTTGTTTGAATAGATAATTTGTTTGTATTTTTATATACATAAACTCAAAAAAATAAGTATTAGTGCTATTAATAAAAAGGATGCTCCTCAAAGCTACCTAAAAATCAGCTGCCCTATATCTCACTTGAGAATAATTTCCCAATTACGACTCTCCTGTAAATATGCAATTA
>NW_027107593.1:1026708-1042131 GCF_000696795.3 Halyomorpha halys | reverse complement strand
GTTGTGATGTTTATGAATTAAAATATTATAAAATAAAATTCAATCATTAATAGAAAAATAATTTATGAAAAAGTTAAAGTTAAATAAAATAAATACTTACATAAATAAAAAAAAAGATTTATTTTACATATCGTTGGAGGTGACATGGTGTGGAGGGAGTTAGCCATTTAGTGCTAAACTACTTATGATCCTCAAAATACTACTTGTAACTGTGTTTAGCCCATTATTAGGTGACACGAACAGACTGCAGGTGTCTCGTTCAACTAGTAAGTATTTACAGATGCACTTGAAATTGTACATGAATGCGAGTGCAGAGGAGTTCCCTTCCTGGACAGTCCCATTCAAGTACACTGAAATCCAATTTGCTGTTAGTACATAACGGTCGCTTAAGTGGGGCTGTGTTCTACTCTCACAGTTCCGAACACCATTTAAAGATGCAGGCTAGATTGATCCAGGCCATTCCCATGAATCTAGCCTGCATTTGGAATAATATAACGTCGCTCAAGATTTACTCAGTAATTAAAACAAACAAAATATATAAAACATAATAATACTTACATGAAACTTGAAAAAAAAAAAAAAAAATGTAAAACATTTTAAGAACGTCTTGTCTCGACCTTAGTTTTGTAGGAAATCTACATTTTTTTTTTTTACCATAAGTATATTTACACAATGTTATTAATCTAGAATCAAGCTAAAAAAAAACTTTTTTCATACGAAGTTTTAATCAAACCATTAAAATTTATGTTGCCTAAATAATCTAAAAAAATAGCAAAAATATTCTAAAATAATTGTTGCAATCTTTGGAGTAGTCTACGGTATAAAAACTTTGAAAACGAAATAATCTTAAAATTTTATTTCATAATGATATTTAATTAACAAGAATACAATATTTTTTTTCTAACTGTTTTATTTATTTAACTATTTATTCGTGAATTTATAGTTTAAATTATCATTCATATTATTAGTAGATGTTGATATGACTAAAATAAGGCTAAAACAAGAAATTTAAATATTTGATTGAATGTTTCAATGTATCTTGCAAATACTGCGTCGATTTCTTTTACCACCTCTTCTAATACTTTCTAATTGTGAAATTGTTGTATGCTTACCAAAAGTTCCAAAACTCGTTATCATTCCACTTTTCGTCTCTCTGTCTCAGTGTAGCGTCAAGATATTATATTGAATTATAGTTTATTACAAAGAGGGCGTAATGCTGAGCATTACCCTAACTTATAGTATACAGTTACTATTGTTAGTTTTCGAGAAATTTATTCAAAATGCAAAACACATGGAGTTTGACGTTGCCCCCACCACTTCCATTTCATCTCAAGCGTTTCCGTAATCAATTTACACTTGTATATAGTTTTTTTTCTTGAGTTGTAGATCGTCGGTAAAGTTATTTACTTAAAAAAAAAGAATATTAAAAAAAATCTTGCTTATAAACAGATTAAAAATGAATGTTTTATCGTCCTTTCTCTCATGTGTATATGATATTTATATGTATATGGATATTTATTAATCAAATATAGAATGTATATGTGATAAACTCGTTAAATACAGGAACACAGATATTTAAAAATCGGGTTGTAGAGTGTGATTCTACCCAATTCACCTCCTTGCACAACCACTGATCTAGAAACAGTGCTTTCTTACATAGTACTGCACCCATGGCTTAAAGTGATACAGAATTATTTTTTATTATCATATATGATGAAAATAATAAATACGTTGTAAGTATACTTTTTATTCTGAAGTATTATTGAGATCCACGGTGAGTAATAAATAATCATGCTAAGTAATTTGTCTTCATACAATTACTTATTAATTATCAAAATATAAAACAAATAAACGTATATAAAATTAATAAAGAATTGATGAGTAAAAACAAATAGGAACGAAAATTTATTAAAAAAATACAATCACAAACATACACGAGTTGAATTTATTTAAAAAAAAAATAGTAATATGAATCATTTAGGTACCAAATGAAATAAAAAAATAGAGAAATGGGAAATGAAATTAATCAAATTTTAGTAATAAATCAAATTATATAGATGCCTTATTACGATCATATAAATGGGTCTTTAGTGATTAATAGGAAGTTTAAACCGTTTGTAATCAATGCAGCTGGAAGAGTATTTAGTTTGCTTCGAAGGGGTTTCCTGGGCAAAAGGGAGGTGACGAGAAAAACTAATCGACGTTCCTCCCTATTCTTTTCTACTCTTAGGAATCATGGACCATAACTTCGAAACACAAGAGATCCAATCCATGGAGATGCGGTACCTTCGTAAGGTGAAAGGAAGGACACGACGAGAAAAGAAGTACGGAACAGTACCATTCGGACTAACCTTGGTTTCAAACCGGCAGAGAGCATCCTAGAGGGGCACAAACTAAAATGTTCGACACCTCCTCGCGTGGACTTGCGTGGAGGGAAGGCCAAGAGGAAGACCACGCATTTCTTGGGAGGAGAGTGTTAAGGAGGCGGGATATGGACTGGAGTAGGAAAAGGAAGATGGTCCAAGAGCGAGGTATCTGGTCCAGACCCTGCAAATCGTAATCCCTCACTGCGCAAGCGGTAAAGGGGATAAAATGATTATGATAAACCGTTTGTCTGTAACAGTCAAAATCGACGAATAGTTTCTGATCATTTTTTTGTTAATTATTAATCATTTAATCATGATTATTAATCATTATATTTATCATGGTATCAAAATTAGAATGAGGGAGAGCTTGGATAGATATAGGGAATTTGTCAAGGATAAAGACCTCTTGTTATTACGAGAATCAACCTATAACCCGTGGTACAGAAGGGTCTTCATTAAAACGGATGCTCCTCAAAGCTACCTAAAAATCAGTTGCTCTATAACTCACTTGAGAATAATTGCCTAACTACGACTCTCCGGTAAATATGCAATTACTCTAAATGTCGGTCCTCACAAATATACTTTGGACCCACAGAAGCTTTTTCCAGCTTGTGATGGAACGGCCTTGGAGGATTGTTTCCATTTTTTAGACAAATTGCCCCGCGTACCATGAGAACCAAATCCGATACATGCCGAAGCTAAGCGATATTAGCCGAAATCAGTTGTATGAATTTCTGTCTATACCCTCAGGATTGGGCCTTAAACTGTTTTCTATGTATGTAACCCAAAACCTTTTTAAACCTATTGTCCCCATAGGAGGTTTAGTTTTTGTATATTTTCCTTTTTGTTTTTTAATATAATGAAATAAGAAGTAACATTAAAATGGATTTAGTGAATGACACAATTTCTTCCTAATTAAAATACAATAGTTTATTTCATATCATCAGCAACGTTTCGGGAGATTTCCCCCATCTTCAGGCTGCTAAAAAACAAATTCAACAAAACCATAAACATGCGCTTAACAATAACACTAATATATCATATACACTCAAAGAAATATTTATAAATTATTTACCTGATAACAAAAAACCTATATATGACATATAATTTTCTCCTATTTGTCATACTTACTAATATATTATAATATTAATGTCATTTATTGAGTAAAACTTGCTAATGGTCATACATTATAGGAGAATAATTACCTTTCTGAAGGTTATCTTCCATTATGATAACAACCATATAGACTATAAAATAATTTTCTCCTACCTCCATTATCACAAAGATGAACAATAAAAGGTAAAATTAACAATTTTTCAAAAACCATTTCTATTCTATTTATTATATAACATTATTTTCTTTTATAATTATAAACACTTTGACTAAATTAATTCTACATTATATAAAAAAAACCACATTACAATTAAAACGCTAATTTATTTATAATATCCATTCACTAAATCCATTTTAATTCCATAAGACTCTTCCAGTTAAAGGATTATTAAAATTAAGAAGTAACATTTTTGTTTTACTGTTTTATTCTTACGAATGTGGATAGTCCAGCTTAAGTACATAGTTTGTTATTAGTTTATATAAACGATCTTATACTCATCATTTTTATAAAATTAATTTATTACCTATTTTATGTATTTCACAGGCTAACTCTATTTGTACGGGAGTTGCCCCATAAACAAATAAATGAATTATTATTAATGAGAATACTTAAAATCTTTAACAAAAAATAGGTTTTTAAATGGAGTCTATGCTGCTTAATTTCACGATGACATTTTAGAATGTTGCTACTTTCTTTGAATGAACCACTTGTGAAGGCGGACTTGAGTTTGATGTAATACTTAAGCGTCAGGGACGAGGAACGAGAGTTAAGAAAATAGTAGTAATTAAAGGGAAATTGAATAGTGAGCAAACAGAAGGGACGACCATCGTTAATGGCAACCATCCAGCTGCCCCTGTTTGGAAAGTTCTCTCCCCAATTCTTCCTGTAATCGGATAGGATAATAAAACCGGATCCCGCTCTGTAATTAAGATTTTAATTCGTTGCCGGTCGGGAGGAGCGGAGAAGTGATTGTTTCACACGAAGACAACCAGAGGCGGGAAGACTGAGCAAATGTTTGGAGAAGGGACAAGGCGAGATCAAGTAGCTGTGTTTGCGGAGGAGCCTTTTCCCCTCTCTAAATATATCAGGAGCCATCTCCGGGCACCTTCAACATCTACTTCTTCTTTAACATCTGTTTGCTCACCTTTTCCAAACGTTCAGCTCCTGGTTGCATCTTCACATTTTTTGTTGTTTTACTCCTGTTAAAGTTTTCTAATCAGGAATACGCTATTCTGTTTAAAGTTTAAAAATGTGATTAAGTAATTCAGTATGGGAACTTCACTATAATTTTAAACTATTCAAACCTCGATATAGCGAACATCAATATAACATATGCCGCAATAGATTTTCTTTATTATAGATGAATATTTTTTTGTAGGAATTCTGGGTGGCGGTCAATAAAAGTACCAAAATAGTATAAAAAACAATTTATCGTTAACCTAAGCGTTGCGCCCACGTTGTATGTACGGCTTCATCAGACCTAAAACTGATGCAAACACTTAAATGATAAATAAATAAAAAATTAAAAAGATAAACAGTGAAAATAAAATAAGAATAATAAAAGGAATTATACAATTAATGATGTAAACATAATAGAAAAATCTAAAAGTTGTACAGTGAAACGTAAAATTAAATAAGAATAATAAGAGGTACTAGACAATTAGTGACCGCGGTGGCACTGTGATAAGGCACGATGCTATTAACTCCAAGGACCCGGGTCAAATCCGGCAGGCAGAAACTTATTTTCTGTTACACTATATCACGGCTTCAAGAGTGTATGTTCTGGAGCCCTCCTGTGGTCCACTCGGCCTAATAAATTGGGTTAAAACCTGGCGTTCGAGCGTGATTCTGACGAAATCGCCTCCTTGCACAACCGTTGGTCTAGTCCTTGTCCTGGTGGTAGTAGTGGTCCTTACAAAGTACTGCACTCTTAATCCTTCATGGGTTGTAGTGGTACAGATTTTAATTTTTAATTTTTTTATTAGAAAATTAATGAAAACGGAATAACAACAGGTAAAAAAAAATAAATATAAAATACAGTATATACTAAAAGATTGACAAAGAGGATTAAGAGTGAAACCAAAATTTTCAAAAAGTCTAGACCTGAAGTGTTAAAAGTCACAGTTGCTGCGATATTTCATAAGACAATGACAAGATTGTTGGCCATGGAATGAAGGGCTTGTAAAAAAAAACAAACTACAATGGCTTAAAAGGATACTACAAATCTTATATAAGTATAAGCCAAAGTAATTAGATAAAATATTAAATGTTTTTTACCCTCTTTGGGGCCATGTATTCGTTGCTAATTATTTGTAACAAGGTAATATTTTTCAAGGTTTGGGGACTTTCATGTCCGAAGTCCTCAGCATGCACGTGATATTCACTAATGTCCCTCATGTCATAGCCGTAGCCGACACGGAGTAAACATAGTGATTTAGCCGATAGTAGAGTGCTACGCAGGTATTTATATCAGGTGTGACCCGGTCTAACATTACAATACCAGCACGCCACGCGTACACGAAACTAGGGCGTTATTCGCACGTTGTTAAGATGGCGATTCTTCAGTTAATAAATTAGAACTCTGTAAAGTTTATATTTTGCAACGTATATAGAAAATAAAGTACAAATATAAATGAAAAACTGAACATTAATATGTAAATATATAATATGTGTTAGTAGAATTCATAAGCAATTATATATGTATGTTTGCACAATTAACTCTAATTCTATAATAGATCAAAACATCATGATGTTTCGACCCCAAACTTTGGAGATGAGATCTGCTTCACAATCCAGCCAACATTTGTCATTTCTAACATACGAGGTTATTTTACAAGTTACCGCCCTATTCTAAACCAATTGAAAAGGTCGAGAAAATATTTAATATTCAATTCCCTTAATGTTATCGGTATCGGTAATCAACTACTATAAAGTAATTTGAATATTTAAAGCAAAATAATTGATCAAACATTGTCATTTCATTCCGATATTATTTATTGATATCACCATAAAACCTTGCCATAGTAACCATACCTTAAAGTACTTAAAGATTATTAATGAGTTATTAAATTAATAAAGTTCCAGTTATCTAGAAAACAAGGAATAAAATTTGATGTTAGTTTCAATTTTTCCCCTAAAATGATTGTTGTTTCATCCAGGAAAATTCATTATCTTGTACTGCTTCTTAAAAAGTTATGTTTATATTCTTTTATTTTTATTCATTTCATTTTATCTATAATCATATTCTGTCCTTCAGTACTGAACCTAAAATAAGGATTTCATGTTACCCGACTATTTTTGAAATAGTTTATGTTGTTTAATTTAATAATGTGTTTTTATTTTATTTTATATTATGCACTTGATGTGCAATCCATCCCTCGTAATAAAAACATTCAGAGAAGCTACCTTCATACATGGCGTGCAATCATCTCAATCGTCTTATATATACAAAGGGAGTTGCAAAATAAAAAATGACTGATACAATAAAAAAAATTTGGATTCTGGGGATGTATAACCGCAAATTTTGATTAAGCTTTAGATTATATTTGCCCACGCTCAGCGGAGAAGAGGTTGAGTGAAAGTAAAAGATAAAATCGAAAAACAAAAAAAAAACAATAAAGAAAAAATCGCTCCTTAGGCGCCACGTTATTTTTTCTTTGGAAATAACGAAAATCCCTAAACGATGACTGAAAAAAGGTTAAAAAATAAAACGATAAAAAAATATATGTAAACAAAATGCAAAAGAAAAAAATTATTCTTATCAATTAAAAAAACAATTAAAATAACATTAGTTTAGTTCATTAGAGTGCTACCAATGGGTAGTTTCTCTACACGCCTGTAACACTCCAATTTAACATAGATCGGATTTACTAAATGTATTATAATGTACAGTTGTAAATGGCAATAAATAAATATTTAAAAAAAAAATTAGTTCGAACCCCACGTAAACCTTGGGTGTACTCCTGGAAGAACACAGGGTTGTCCGATATCTCTTTTTCGGCTCACCTTCCCCAGAAGTATGAAGATGACCCCTGCCACCACTCTCCTATTTAGGATGTGCTGAAGAAACGTTGCCACGCAATGCACAATATCCCCACTTCTAGTGTTAATGACCGCCCATGTCGGAGTTGGACACCATAATTTAGAAAAAAATAAAACGTAAACGATAGAATTTCTTATATGATGGTATTTCGATACACACAAAAAAGACACAAGGGCCTGATAAACTATCACAACTTTATATTGAACAATCGTCACGTGTTCAAAAACCAAACAGTAACCTTCTCAAAACCATTCCCGTTATCTACACAGATATCGCCAGTGTTTTATTTAACCATGACAACCGTTACAGATGCTCTCCAAAAATATTTGCTATCTTGAATGTGTTGATATGATCTATGACATTAAAAAGTATAGATTAATACAACAAACTCTGCGTAGTAATGGCTTAATAGTTATAATGCTTACAAAAGTTATAACTTTTGCGTTCGTTGAATCCAAATTACACCGCGTGCACAGGAGGTGGCATAATTATTCAATTAATTACCACTAAGTACTGTCATTAGTCCTCGAGCAGACTCAGGTCGTTAAGTTTATAAAGAGGCTCCGAATCAATGTGTTCCTTGGCAATTATTATGGTTGCCCTAGAAGCCATAGCTTGTAGTTATTAGATGAATACTAATAAAGTATTAGGGTTTTTATTATATTTAAGGAGGACGGCAAAAGTAGTATAAGTCAGAAAATGACCGAAGTAGATTCAGAGTTTTTCAAGCTGTAGGACATTTTGAAATTCTTATTTAATAGTGCTTTTTTAATCTACACTACAGAGCAAATGTTTTTTGAAGAACGAACTATCTTAATTTAAACGTCTACAGTTTAAAAAAAAACTTTAACTATTTTGGTCTTTTATTTTTAAAAATAAACGTGTAATATATCTACTATCATATTATTTTCAATGAAATGTCTCAAATTATTAATAAAAGGATGAAACAATTTTAAAGGTAGTTTTTTTTCCCCAAAATTGTTGTATATTGTTAATTTGTTTTCTCAAATCATTCTTTAGTATATGTCTTTTAATAATTCTGCAAATATTTATAAAATTATATTAGTTTTTATCTGCTAATTTTGTTTCTTATATTCTTCAATTATATATTTAATAGAATCATTTTTTTATTAATTAAAATTATTTATGTAAATATAAAATAATTAGTTGTACGGTTACAACCTATATTAAGGGTTTTATTTATTTTCAGGAAATTAATTTGCACCCTTTTTCACTTTTTTATTCATTTTTTTTACACCTTAACAACGTTTCGGGCTCTTTTGCCCATTATCCAGTTCTTATTATTAATTCGTGGACATTCGTCCTGGAAGATAAAAGTAATTTTTATTTATTCCCAACAGAATTTAAGTCCTAATTTTTTTATTAACCAGCTTCTTTTTTTGTTCATTTTTTGTTGTTTAAAATAATGTTTGCCTTTTTCAATGCAATCACCTCATTTTATGTCCACTCACATGTCCTAATTTCAATGCACTATCATCATTCCTAAATTATTCCATAATTATTATAATATAAATCGTTTAGGATATAGTTTTGCAAGAGATAAATCTTCTACATCATCAATTGATAAAAACAAGTCTAATTGTTATAATAACAATGAAAGCCACACCAGGCCGATCTGATAATTAAGAAACATTAGGAAGTTTTTAATTCACTAGTTGCCATTTTGTTTTCTAATCTAGTCGTTATTCATATGCTTTTTATCTGAAGTTAAAGCTGAAAAGCTGAAGTTTAACTTCTTGAAAGTTTGATATAAATTAATATATTTGGTTGAAATGAAACATATATTATTATTTTTATTTAGGTACTGGATTAATGATTGGATTAATTGCATATTATATAGCTTATATTGTGAATAACAATTATATAATTGAACAATATGTTAATAATATATAATAAAAGTAGATAAATAAACTATCTGATGTTTCTGAACATTTTACTAAATGGTTTCCATAAAACTTAAACATAAAAACTGCCTCTTCTCTCATTACTAATATTGGTCCAATATGGATATATGTAGCTGGTTATATTTCGTAGGTGTCCACTCCTGTATTGAGGTGTAACTCAAACGACTTATCGCATGGAACTGGAGCATCATATCTTCCTCTGATTCGATTTGCAGTCCTCCGTTCGTTCAGGTTAAATTAAACTTTTCTTTATGCCCAATTTTCCTGGAACATGGGTTGGCTACGAAGCCCCAGTAATATAGATCGTTCTGGATAATTAATAATTGCATCTAGTGTCAAATACTTCAAAAAAATGTAAAATTCAAACTTTCGATGATCGTACTATCGCAAAGCAGCTTGATTGAGGGTGAATCCATCTCAAGTATACGCCAATCCTTAAACTATTAATTTTAAAATACAATTTCATAATACTATGACATCCTGCGCAAGGCGAAGTTTTTATCATGCGCGTATTAAAATATAAACACTCTATATGCTATTAAATCTGGATCACTACAACCCATGAAGAGTCTGCGGTGCACCAGTACTTTGTAAAAAAGTACTGTTACTAAACAAGCGGTTGTGCAAGGAGGTGATTTCATCAGACTTATGCTTGACCGTCAAAAGTTTACCAAATTAAGGACACCCACTTTATGAGGCTGGTTGGAACCCGGAGGGTGGAAGGAATCCCTGTGACCCCACGGCTGCAGGTAATAGATAATCATTATCTGCCACAGATAGCTTCGAACCCGGATCCTTGGAGTTAGTAGTCAATTGCCTTACCAATGAGCTTCTTACTCTCAATTAGCTATATTAATGTATCAATCCATAGAAATAAACTATTACTACTATTAATATTCATATAGAATTTAAAGATGATAATTTTTTTCGGTGTACATTTTATTTATTCGATATTTTAAAAAAATGAATTCAAAACTTTGAATAAGTTTATCTCAGTGCGTATATGATTAAAAAAAAAGATGTTTAACTAATGAAATTGTATAAGATTTTATTGTCTTTAACTTTGGGACTTAAAAAAAAAATTAAAAACACGTAACGTATTACAAAGTGTCATTAGCTTAGGAAAAAGACCTTAATGTTCCACATGTAACCGATCTAGCCCGAAACAGATATCACTCCTTCCATTAAAAACTTCCTAACCACCCAAACCCACTAGTTTCTAACCTTCCTTCCTCTTCCATTTCTGACACTCCTCCGAGGCGCCTGAAAAGATGAAAGAAGAAGAGTGCTGCCAATGGGTAGTTTCTTTTTTTTGGGTAGTGTACACGCCTGTTTTAACAGAGATCAGATTTACTAAATGTATTATAATGTACAGTTGTAAATTATGTACAGTTGTAATATGTACAGTTGTAAATAGCAATAAATAAATATTTAAAAAAACTTGGGAATCCTGTCAAGATTAAATGTACCTGGACTATATATTTCCAAACAAAAATAAGAGTCAAATACAACCTTAGTGGTTTTGTATTAACAACATTATTAATAACATTTTTGATTAACAACCCGAAATATATTTTTTAATGGACTAAAGGAACCAACGTTTCGCTTCATTCATTTTCAGGGCATAAAAAAGATACTAACACTGAAAAAAACGTTAATAGCGTAGGAAAATAATATGATATGAAATAAAAGTGGTTTGAAAATGTTTGAACAAAGTAAATTATGATAAAGAATACAAAAATAAATTTTACAGCAATAAATGTGTATAAAAAAGAAATTCAATAAAATATTAGACATGAAATGAACAGGAGAGGTAATACAACTAGAAAAATTGACATAAGAATAATATAAAACAAATACAGTGCAAAATAAAAGACAGAAACTTAAGGGAATAAGATAAGAATAAATAAAGGACCAGAAAATAGGAACATAAAGAACAAATCAGGACACCCACCTTTCGTGTAGGAAGAAAGCCACAGAATGGAAATGGGAGGCAGGCACAAGGGTGGTTAAATTTGGCGGTAAAAAAAGACGATTATGTATAAAAGTAAAAATATATTATTAATTACTGTATATTATGATAATAATAGGAAATATTAAATTATACTATACATAAATGCCAATTAATTAATCAAATAAAAGATATATATTGATAAAAAAGATGACTTATACTAAGAGATAATAAATTAAAGATAAAATGAAAACAATATATAATTAAGCAATGGATATACTAAATATAATATTAGTGAAGAAAAGGAAAGTATTTATATAATAAAAATACACTTATTAAAATGCAATAAATGTGAATGCATTTTAATATGTACAATATAATATATTTATAGAATGTAAATATGTATAAATAATATGTATTTTTAAAGTTAAAGTTAATGCTTCATTTTCCTTGTTGCAGCCAAGCTGGCATCAACCCTTCCATCGAGGCCTACCCTAGTGAGGGGAGAGGGTGCCAATTGGACAACCACCCTTCCCTCCAGCCATCATGTGAGTACATATTTTTAATATTCACTCAATAAAGAATAGGTACACGAGTTTAGGTACACGTCTCCATATTAATAACGTTAAGTGTACACTGCAGTAGATTTACAATTTTTTTCTGATTAGTAGAGAATAAAATTGAATTGTTTCTTTATAGAACCATACAAAATTATTTATAAAGTAGTATTTGGGCGAGAGGTCTTTCGTGATTGAAAAAGTATTCTGTTCCGCAGAGTAAAATGTTCGCTGGTTCGGGTGATATACAAAAAAAAACAGAGGACCTGAAAATAATCTCATAATTATTAATATAATAAAGAAAATGAAATAATAAAAAATAACCTTTCGATTGATAGACATTCTAATAATATTAAAATATAAGCCAATGAAAAAAATTGCCTGTTGTAAAAAAAAAATGAATTATCAAATAAAAAATATTTGAATATATATACAATACTAAAAGAATTTGCTTAACACACAAAAAAAAGAAGTTAATTTTTAAAAAATATTATATTAAACAAACAAAAAAAATGAGGAAGTTTGAGTCTAACGTCATCCGAGATGGACGCCTTGATGCCGATGTCGAGTCGGTAGAAATAAGACGTTGGGTGAGGGTCATCTATAAGACAGCCCCGAAAAAAAGGCAGATCAGAGTGAGTCGGTCGGTGAGAGCGCCAGGTGGATCAGACAGCTCCAATGCCTCGTAATACTGACTGCAGGGTGCCTTATCAGTCAATTAACATAAAACTTGAAATATATATATATATTAAAATACATTTTAAAAATTATATATACTAATATATTGTTTTATTCCTATTTTGGAAATTTTTTATACTATATTTTCAAACTAATTTGGAAACGTGTTCCTCAAGGTAGTATCTTATGTCCCATTCTTTATACGGTTTATACAGCTGACATCCCAACCCATCCTAACACATTCCTAACAACATACGCTGATGACACATGTATACTTTCTGTAAACAACGACCCAACTAATGCATAACAAACACTACAGGCACACATAACATCTATTGAAGAATGGTGTGAAAACTGGAGAATCAAAATAAATCCTGACAAATCCCACCAGATCACCTTTACTCTCCGTCGTAAACCTCTGCCCTACTGTCCTACAGTATCCTTTATAAATAAATCACTAATGCAATGTTGAACAGATTCAATACTTAGGACTCCATCTTGACAAGAGACTTACTTGGAATCCACACACAAGACTGAAACGACAAGAAACTGCTCGTAGATTCCGATTACACACTTACTTGACAAACGCTCTAAACTTCCCATTCACTACAAAAAATTATTATACACTACAATAATCAGACCAATTTTGACAAATGGAATTGAGCTCTGGGGCTCCACCAAACCATCAAATTATTCTCAAATCCTACGTAAAATCCTGGATGCTCCTTATTACGTCATAAATAAACTCATTCCTCAAGACCTTAACATCCCATTCGTTGCAGATTTGACCCAAAACAGATATGCGTCTTTTTATTCCAAACTCCTTAACCATCCTAACCCATTAATTCTTAATCTTTCATCCTTAACAATCCCTGATAATCCTCCGAGGGGTTTGAAAAGAAGATGGCCACGGACCTTCTAATTTAAATTAATGTTTGAAGTACCACCAATGGGTGGTTCCTTCCCAAGATTTTCAAGTGTATATGAAACATACTACATATTTACGTATTGTATTATTTTGTACAGTTGTAAATTACATTAGATAAATAATTTTTAAAAAAATTTGGAAACAGATTTTAATAACTCTTTTTAACCTTAACCTTATTTTTGACCTCCAAAAGATGTCGATGGATTGTCAATTTCATTTAAATTTTTTGATTTATGTTTTATGACTCATAAATAGTTTTCTATTGTTGGTACTTTATTGCACTCTGTTGGGTATTTTATTAACTTATTTTTGGTAGCGAAATGAAGGTGATCGATAATTAATAATTTAAATGAAATTAAATTATATGCAGTTAGTTTTCCGGAAATATTTATTCACATACAGAAATAAAATTAACTGTTATATATTAGAGTTACTTTTCTACCTGAAGTGCTCAATTCATTCAAATTTATTATGTTTATTTAAGAAGAGATACGATAATAGACAGAGATGTGTATTTAGGAGTGTAGTTAGAAGAGACAGCTCACAATCTGTAGCAGTTGATATAGCTTTTTTGAACCTAAAAGCTGCCTTCGATTCAGTACCCCGATATGAAATCTGGAGGGCACTTAGAGCCAAAAGAATTCCCACAGAAATCCTGGAAGCGATTAAATCAACCTATCAAAGCCACAAAAGAATAGTTTGTATCAATGGCCGAGATTCAAAGAAATTTTCTCTGG
This sequence comes from Halyomorpha halys, assembly GCF_000696795.3. Lineage (NCBI taxonomy): Eukaryota > Metazoa > Arthropoda > Insecta > Hemiptera > Pentatomidae > Halyomorpha > Halyomorpha halys. The sequence goes on along the minus strand of NW_027107593.1, from coordinate 1,027,833 downwards.
AAAGAGGTGTGAAACAAGAAGATACCCCCAGTCCATTATTATTTATTGTCTTTATCGATGAAATTCACAAAATTTGCAGAAGAAGAACGGCTTGGACTATAGTGAGTATGTGGAACATGAGGATGGAACAAGTACACGCGTTTCTATATCCAGACGATATCGTGTTGGTGAAAGACTATAAGGAAGAAAAACAAAATTGTTCCCTCACAAATATTCTATTTCCTGTAAGAAACAGATACAATTCATATGTTCATACCATATATCCAGACGATATCGTGCTGGTAACAATCTAAGGAAAAATTGCAAAAGGCTATTATAGAATGGCCAGAGGAAGTCGCCCGCAAAGGAATGAGTATTAACAGCTGCAAGAGCATGGTTATGACTGCTGCCAGAGATGTGGACGTGGGCAATGTACAAATATTATGTAATGATGAAGTATTGGAAACAATTATTTCTATACCTACCTTGGAACAATTTTCAATAAATCTGGCAAAATAGACCAAGAAGTGTCCAATAGGATAAATAAAGCAAACAGTATTTACTGCCAGATATGCAATGCTATTGTGGGAAAGAGGGCGGTAGGTAAGGATATCAAGCTCCATATCTTTAAATCAATATATCTTCCAACACTATTATATGGCAGTGAAAGTTGGGTCACCCCAGGTCATGAGCAGGTTTACGGCTCCTGAAATGCGAGTTTTGCGAAGAATATTGGGCAAAACTAGGAGAGATAGGATAAGGAATGAAAGAATATGAGAAGAACTTCAGATCCCCTCAGAAACATCAGTGATTGAACACCGAAAGCTCCGATGTTATGGATACGTCTGTAGAATGGGAGAAGACAGAGTGCCAAGAAAATCTATGGTGGCGAGGCCGCTGGTAGGAGACCAGAAGGCAGTCCCAGAAGGAGCTATATGGAACATATCCACCGGCTAGGTCTGGAAAGAGGAAAAGCTGGATCAGATGAAGATGCTTGCGATGGACCGAGATGTGTGGACCAAGTGGTTAGAGGCTTCTCCACGCTTAAAGGCACTTAAGGAAGATGAGAAAAAAGAAGAAGAAAACAAAATATGCTGGAAGATTATTAATTGACCGTGTGTAAAGATGAAAGGAATATGGTCCGGG
>NW_027107593.1:1024678-1025713 GCF_000696795.3 Halyomorpha halys | reverse complement strand
GCCCTGGAACGTGGGGCGAAACGTTGGCTCATTAAAATAGTATAATTCTATTATTTGAGTTTTTTTGACCGCACCCGGACCATATTCCTTTCATCAAAACAAAATATGCTGTTGGTTTTCCGGCAATATGTATGTACATACAGTAATAAAATTTACTGTTATATACTAAAGTTACTTTTCTACCTGAAGTGCTCAATTCATTCAGAATTATTATGTTTATTGAAGAAGAGATATGATAATAGACAGAGATGTGTATTAAGCCGTTTAGTTAGAAGAGACAGCTCACAATCTGTAGCAGTTAAGCCTTCATCACAGCCCGCTTCAACTAATTGAAGCCACCCCAACCTGTTGAATGCCTGCGGTATAGTCCACTTCTCTCCTTTGTCCCTCCTGTCCTCTACTCGTTCTAGTTTTGATAATTCATCTTTATAGTTTAATAAAGAAATGTTTACGTTACATCATAAGTATCATTAGAGTAATCAACGGAATACTATTTTTAATGAGTTGTTAATAGTTGACAGTAGATTAATAATGAGAAGAAAATAGTCGGGGATGCGTTGATCAAAAATACTCAAATAAACAAAACTTATTTATTTGCGCCCACGTTTCGAACTGAATCGCAATCTTTCATCAGGGCTGAAAAAACAAACGAACAAAAATCGAGATAGAACCATAACTCAGAGGAACATAAAAATTATAAATTAAGTAGAAAGTTGTTGATTCATAATAATGGTGAGATAAAATACAATATTATAGAGGTATGAATTATACAGAATAAATGATAAGAATATTCTTAATGTTATAGGTTCTTACTGGATGAGTATCATTAATATAATTAGATGTACCGAAAGAAGATAGTTGACTATATGAAGTAGATTGTAGGAGAAAAGGTAGGGTGGCGGTCAGTAAAGGAATCAATATAGTAAAAGAAAACTATTTATTGTAAACCAACGTTTCACCCCACTTTGCAGGGTTTCGTCAAGGTTAAATGAAAAAAACAACATGCAAACATTTTACAAGAACATAAAATATATA
>NW_027107593.1:1018287-1024599 GCF_000696795.3 Halyomorpha halys | reverse complement strand
TAACAATATAAGGAAATATATATGTAGATGGATTGGAAACAAATTATTAATAAATATAACCAGGTGTAATAAAAGTTCTCATTATAGATCAAGATATATATTTTAGGAGGCTACTAAATAAAATTAATTATAAATATGGTAAAGAGGAAGGTGTAAAAGGTATAACAGATAAGTGAAGTAAATATGACAATGATGAGGTATAGTAATATGTAGAAGGGAGATATTAAGAAAATTTATAAAAATGAATAATAATTGTAGGAATAATCATATGTAAGAATGGAGCACAGAGGACAACTAAAATTAAAATGGGGAGACAGATAAAGAAAAAAGGGTCTGTACTTCCTGGGAGGGAAAATATTTTTTATAATATATAGATAGTTAAATTTTATAGTATATAGATTAGATGTTTCTTTCAGTTTACTTATCTATATATCATAATAGAAGCCCTTCAAAGTGGGGCGAAACGTTAGTTAACATTAGATAGTTTTCTTTTACTATTTTGTTAGCTTTATCTTCCTACAATATAATTAGATGTAGTGAATGAAAATAATCTTTCATTTTTAAATTTCTTTATTTAATGCATCATAAAACAGCGCTTCGGGTCACTCCATTATCATAAATCTACAAGAAAATTCACACTTTTCACTTTATGCATACACAATGAATAATGATACAGACATATTTTGTTAAAATTTAAAACAATTACTTTGAATAAATATATCTCCTAATATCACATTTAACTGTTCTCCTTATTAGTTAATATAATGGTGTTGTCAGTTTTATAATAAATTAATAAATAAAAATTCCATATATTATATAAGCAGATCTAAAAACATTATATATCTTCTTGAATCTTCCTTGCAAGATTGATAACAAATAGATTAAAACTGTCCATTATCTCCTACCTCTCCACAGAAAATGACTAATCTATTAACAATATTTGTTAAAAAATATATTGCATCATCACACTACTTATTAAAATTAAATTAATAATTGATTAACAATATCCATGTAATGTGTAAATACATTTTTAGTATCGGTCTTAAAATTAATAGCGTTATCAATGTTTTTAGTAGATATGTATTGCTTCTATTATTTTGTATAACTTTTAAAGGTTATGTTGACAAAAGGGTTAAAAATGAATTGCAAATAACAGATTACACTGTACCAAGATTACATGGATTATTAAAATCGCATAAGGACAACAAGGGACTTAGGTCTATTATCAATTATATAAATGAACCAACTGAAGCTTCAGTCAAATTTTTGTACCTAATGTTAAATGAACTAAATAGTTCTAATGAATACGATGCTCCTAATTTCATAGAAATGAAAAGGATATGGAACAATATAAACTTTGATAATAAAAAATTTGAAATAATTAGTTGGGATATTAACTCCCTATTTATTGATATTCCGGTAGAAGATTGTATCAAGTTATTAGAAGATAATTGGGAATTTATTAAAAGAAATAATACTACTAAGAATTAAAAATTATTTATTGAGTGTATATACTTATTTATAAAATATAATATCTTTAAATATAATGATGAATACTACAAATCATTTATTTTGTACAATTCTCTATAATATTATATTGTATCTTCTATCTTCTATCAACTACTTTCTACTTCATTTATTGTTATGTATATTTCCAAGTTTGAGTATTGTTATTTTTATGTTTCTCTTAAATATGGTTGTTATCACTTTTTTTCAGCCCTGATGAATGTCAATCTAATTATTCTTCCAAGGAAATAAAACCTATCAGTAGGCTTTTTATTAACAAATAAAGAAGATGAAAGATCGATGGAAAACTTCGAAAATCTGGTTGAGCCAATCTTCAGTGTTCTCAACAGTTCTATCTAATGTTATTAGTACAAGAGCCCAAGAGGAGAAAAAAGGCAGTTATTTATCCCAATTTTTGATTACTTAATTGAAAACTAGTTATAATTACTAGTCAAAATTGATTTTTTTTTTAACGTTTTGACAGCCGCCATTTTTTATTCCCCCTACCTATGCTTGGCAGATACAGTAGTTTTGACTAGTAATTATACCTAGTTTTCATTAAAGTAATAAAAAATTGGGGTGAGATAACTGCCTTTTTTCTTCCAGGCTCTTGTACTATATCCACACTAGTATCCTGCGCTAAAATAAATTACCGCAAAAACTCCGTAAATCTTTGCTTATAAAAAATAAGTAAAATAAAAAAAAAATACTAAACGGATTTAGTCCATTTATCAAAATTTAGATCGTAATCTATCAAATTCATGCTATTAAAAAAATTACCATATCTTTAAACCTTCTATATCCGAGTATGCTTCCATTATAAGAGCGACTATTTCCGTATAAAATAAATAGGCCAGGAACTTAAAGTTATACAAATAAGTCTAGTGTGATATATTGAATGTAAATATAATAATACTTTATTTTTTTGGGGACGAGCCCCTTTAGAATAATACAGAGAAATCAATAGATGAGGGTTGAGGAGCCTCAGAGATACTTAAACAAAAAATACAAAGAAATATAAACAATCATCATATAGAATAATTATAGGTTACTTTTTCACTTTTATCAGTTGAACAATAAAAAAATATGAATTAATAAAAAAGAGAAAAGAAAACGATGTTAAAATAATTAAGAATGATATAATAGTTAACATACATATTTACAATTATATTAATTTATAATTTTATGGGGTCTGAATGGATAAGATATGATTGAACAGGTGGGATTTAAAAGTAGGGAGGGTATTGGAGCGACCGACTGAGCTCGGAGATGTATGAAGGACGGCGGAATTTGATGACTTGGAAGATGAAGGATGCCAGGAAATAAATATATGTTAGTTTCAAACGTTACCGGTAATCAATTATTTGAAAATGTTAATGATTTTAAAAATAAAAATATATATTTGAAAATAGAATTTATATGAATATTGTTCGAAATCGTACAAATTATAATACGGTACTACTGATAACTTTTCGGTTCTAAGGCGCAATGGATTTTGACGAAGGAGGTATCAAAGAAAAGGGTATTTCTTGGAGAAGTGATGAATCTCAGTTTTGTTCCTTAAATTCTAACTGAAACTTTTAAATAGCAAAGGTAAGTTGGCAGACTATCTGAAGACAAAAGGGAAGCTCGATATATGCCCCTATATGCCTTCCAAAGACCTATCGGAGGAATAGGGAAAGAGTACGAGCCAATCACTCGTTGCATACTACTTCAGTTTTTATTAAAATGGCGGACATTCCTATAAAACTCAACTTTCCTTTCATGGGCGTGGTCTTTGTGGCTTTACTTTTGGTTCGAAGGAAAGGAGGGTCACCCCCCCTGATCAAACCTCCTTCTAGGGTTAGCTCCCACAGCGCCATGGTTGCCATGGGATACTTATCACACATTGTTTCATTCTTTCCCATGTATTTACGAATAACTTAATATTAAGCATAAAACTGAAGTTATATTTTCGTGTGGGGCAAGGTAATTACTTATTACAGAAACTATTGCTCGAAGTTAGTGATTACAATGTATGCAGCTTTACCTATGTTTTATGTCTTGAATAGACATTTTTGGTAATATTATATTCTTTATTTCAATGAGCAAGATATCTCTTATATTTCGAATAAATTGAAGAGGAAATGGAAACATGTCTAATGCGATAGTTCTCGCAAGGGCGAACATAGTCAACTTTACTAATGTACTATAAGTGTAGTGAAATAAAAATAAAAAATTGAAAACTTAAAAAAAATTAAAAAAATATATTGATAAATCAATTTGAAAGCTTAAATATGTACTCTTTAAATTATAGAAAAAAAAATTAAACATCGGAATCATTTGAGTGTCATTGAAATTACATCTGATTTGCAATATATCCTAGAAAAATAAAGCTTTCTGCATCAAGGCTTTTATATTACAAGTTTGTTTTACGTTAATATTTAAAACATTAGTGTGGAATTGGAGCAAATAACTTGATTAAGCTCCTTTATATTACACTTTAGTATATTATCCTTCAAATTAAGTTTTATTACGTTAAATATGAAGGTTGTCTAAACTTAAATAAAAGGACTCTTTTTTTATAAAACAAAACAATGATTTCATAACAAGTATTTTTTTTATTAGATACTTACAAAGGAAACATTCCTTGTAATGAAAACGCATTAGTAATTACTGAGAAACAAAAAACTTAACGGAATGTTTAATTTAAAATTTGAAACATGCGAGTAATGGTGAAAATAGGAATTTGAAGCTTGTACTTAAAACCTTTCGCAAACCTGACACTGTGTAGGAAGTTCTGTTTGCCTCTACAAAAAAAAAAAAAAATGTTCTCTTTTAGATTCTCTATAATTAATTTCCTTTCAGGTCACACAGAGCTACTGAAAAAAAAAACCTTTTGAACGGTAGAGTTACGAATCAATTTTTCATCTATTGAAAATCAGTAAATATATTTTACTGAATTAATAATTAAAAAATTCGAAGATGCCAATACAATCATCGCTGTCTACATATTTCCAATGACGCTCGTTCAAACCCAAATCTACTAGATCAATCCTCCCATCAACATTTCAGTCTACCCCTCGGAAGTTTACCCGTCGGTCCAGTGTTTATAAATATTTTCGGGATCCATTCGTTACTAAGCCTTACAAACATACTAGCCCACCTTATCCGACGCAATGTTATAAACTGGATTATATTTATCGAGCGCAGTTCCCTCAATTGAAGCCCTTTTGTATCTGAGAAATTTAAGCGACTGCTTCATGACTACAGCGGCCCGGTTCGAATCCGGCCTGGGGGTCTGCTTTTAGTTCTGTGGTGGTTCGTCGATATGAAAACTTGACCCCACCATGACTGGTAAGGAGCTCATAAAAAAATCCTTTTTCGGTCCGAATATTTTGCATATTTCTGTAATGAAAACTTCTTAAAATATGAATGCACGATGTTTAAGTAAGGCGCCCCCTCACTTCGGAACAGTCATTCATGATGCCATCTAGTGGCAAAGATATGCGGTAGGAAGCCTGAGCAGCCATCTTGATCCCTAATAAAACAAAGGGGTTAGGACCAATCGAGAAGCCATCTTGACCTGGACAGGAGAAGAAGAGGACAGAACTCTTCAAGGTCTCTTCTCATGATGATGATGAAGGAGTAAAACTTTACACTGAGGCGAGAGGGGCGATGGCGGCAGGAGGATGAGGAAAAACAACCAAGAGGGAACCCTTCTTTCATCTTCATATTCACACAAGAGCCAACCGTCAAACCTCAAGAATATCAACCAAGTTAAACTGTAATACTTTCATCAATTAATTTAATAAATCCCAATTTATAACTAACAAACTAACCATATTGTAACTATTTTGTTCAAACCATCCAGCAAATTGTGTCAGAAAACTTCAAAGAGAATAGAGGTTATTTCATTTTAAAACCATTATATCAAGTTATTTAAATACAGTCCACCCCATCATTACCAGCAAACTATAAGTAATTCCTTTATTTAAACCAGCTTACCAGCATATAATAATTAATTTGGGTAATATCCCTCAATTACTCCGGGGAATACCTAAATTAAACACACGAAATAACGGTTCGGCAACCAACATGTAGCTAATGCATTAAGCGGCATTTATGAAGAGAAGATTGTTGGGGATGTGGGAAGTAAAGAACATACAAATACTGAGCCAGTTTGTAGCGGAACTTCATTCTTATCTGCCCTGACAAAGCCCTGCAAAGTGGCCCGAAACATTGGTTAACAATAAATAGTTTTCTTTTACTATTTTGATACCTTTATTGACCGCCACCCGGGCTATCTTCCTCCAAAATACAATTGCTAACGTTTCAGCTTCCATCAGGGCTGAGGACAAAAACAAGATAACAACTATAATGATTAATTGTATAGGTACATAAGTTGTATTGAAGACAATGCTCAATATAATATCATAAGAATATTGAAACTGTATATACAAGGAATATAGTAATTTTAAAATTATGAATGACAGAATAAAATAATATAGGTATGGTACACATGTATCAATGATGTGAAAACATGTACAAATTGGAAATTATTTAAAATTGAAGTAACATAAACATGTAAAGATAAACGTATCTGTAATATGCAATAATAAATTAAATGTGTTAATTAAATATGAAAGTCGAATGACCTACCTCAACCACCAGGTTAGATAGATGATCATATCATTTCACACTATATTTATCTAAAGTTCAACTATATTCATTATATATATGTATGTATAGTTGACCGTAAAAATTGATATATAGGGAGATGGTCAGGGTTGCGGTCAAAGGAGAAATAAAAATAGTTTACAACTA
>NW_027107593.1:1014742-1015447 GCF_000696795.3 Halyomorpha halys | reverse complement strand
AGTGAGCGGGTGGGATCACGGGTTGAAGGTAGATAGGTGGATTGGTCTAAAATTAAGAAAATCATATACAAATAAAAGAAAAGATGAAATAAACTAGTATTAGTATAAAATAAACAACGATAAGAATATAAAAACGTTGGAAAATAAATAGTTGTAAACTATTTTTATTTCTCCTTTGACCGCAACCCTGACCATCTCCCTATATATATATTCATTATAAATTAATTCTCTACATAATGCTGGTTTAAATGTCTGGTGTCTAACTTAGAATTAACTGTACTATTAATGTTATCAGATATATAAGTGGCCTCAAGTATTTTTCTTTTAAAAATCATTGTGTTGTCAAAATTATTTTTAGATGCATGCTGCACCAATGCTATTTATGACTTGTAACATGATTATTACTTTGTAAAATAGTCTGATTATGTTTATAGAAAGCATGATTTCGGCCTTTTTCTTTTCGTCAAAAAACGTAGGAACCTGGTAGAGAAAAATGAATTATCATGGCTTAGAAATAGTTATTGTACTTCAAAACAATATATTTCTAAAAATAAATAACCAGTATGCGTTTCGCCAATTAAAAAATAAAATGTATTAGTAAGACTGTGAAATTGTTGTGTGATAAGGTTTTAATGGAACTACTTTCCTTACATACTGTTGCTTCGCCTAGCACTTTGGTTCCATGTATGTTGGAACTATTTTTTT
>NW_027107593.1:1010343-1014676 GCF_000696795.3 Halyomorpha halys | reverse complement strand
AACAGGCGTAAGTGGAGTATTTAGAAAGGATACTTTTTTTTTTTTTTTTTTTTTTAAGAAATGCTCAACATTAACAAAATAAAACCCACAATTAAAATAATGCAGAATACAAAACAACTAAGAAGATTTTGACATTGTAATGTAAAAACATACAAGAAGGTAAATTAAGAAAAGTATATACAAATAAAAGAAAAGAAGAAATAAACTAGTATTAGTATAAAATAAACAACGATAAGAATATAAAAAATTATGTAAACGATAAGGTTAAAAATGGACAGGAGACGCTATAACAGGCAACAATAGAAAAGTAGAAAATAAAGAAGCTAGTTGAGATTAAATAAAGGTCAAGGAAGAATAAATAAAAATAAGTGCGCGGTAGCCACGGAGTAAGGCGCGTGGCTACTAACTCTAAGGACCGAAATCCGGCTGGGCAGAAAATTTTTTTCTGTTACACCGTTGCCGTAAGTCAACTTCTGTGGGTTCTGGGGCCCTCCTGGGGTCCATCCAGCCTCTTAAATTGGGTAAAAATCTGGCGTTCGAGCGTGATACTGACCAAATCACCTCCTTCCACAACCCTGTCTGGGTTTTAGTGGTATACGTTTTAATAACAATAATAATAATAATAAATAAGTAAAGAGGAAATGAGGACCACCCGCCTGTTCAAGTTGAGAGCTTTGACGACTTTAATAGAATATCGGAAGCGTACATGAGTGAATGGGGAGGTGACCGTTAATGCTTTATTCCTTATTTTTATTTTTCATTCTTCGACCTTTATTTAATCTCAACATACTTCTTCAATTTCCGCCTTGTAGTGTGTTAAATTTTGTTTTCTCAAATCTACTTTACTGTGCATGTTATTGCGTCTTCCGTTCATTTTTAACCTCATAGTTTACGTAATGTTTTGTGTTCTTATCATTGTTGATTTTATATTAATGCTATTTTATTTCTTCTTTTCTTTTATTTGTATATACTTTTTTTAATTTACCTTCTTGTATGTTATTATCTTACAATGTCAAAATGTTAGTGTTTTTTTTATCTTTTTAGCCCCGGTGAAGCTCTACAATGTGCGGTGAAACTTAGGAAAATAAATAGTTGTTAATTACTTTTGACGGCAACTCTGACCATTTTCTTCATTATTTGAACTTATACCGTCAATTATATATATATACATATAAAACTCATAATTGAATAAAATTTAGTGTGACTCCGGTTTTTTCAAACGTATGTGAAATAAATACAATAATAACCGGTTTATAATTATCTAAAATACTTAAAAACCAGATTTAATCTACTGATATAACTGTATCTTCTATATACATTTCTTCCAGCTCTTAATTTTGCCAGGCAGTCAATTCAATATAGGTGAAGTGTGCTTGGTGATTGGATTGTAGCTTTGTGCTTTCCCGACCCGAGATCTGTGCAGTGTGCGCAACTCCAATCGCGGCGGGACAATAAGAGGTGCATATGTAATTAGAGCCAGCACAATGGGACCACTTGTCAGTAACATACACAACTCTGTTTAATGGCTCTCTGATTTGATAGCGATAGACATTGGACATTGGACATTGGACCAATACCACCCCTCCAATGGCTTGTCTCAATGTCATTTCGATTGTTTATGCCTCACTGCTTTCTTTACCCTCCTATTTAGCCGTGTAATACGGGACATATTGCTGTTCTTGTGAGGATCTATGGGAAAAAAAGAAACATACTGAAATGTTTGGGATAATCTCCACTTTTATATTTGATTTATATCTTGATATACTTTGAAATAATTAAATTCTTTTTGAAAATATTAAATTCTTTTCTCGTCTTTGAAAATATTAAATTGAAAAATCATTGAATAAATGTGAAATGAAATAATAAGTAATTATGAGAGATAGTTGACCGTGGATGACGTACCAGGAGAAGATGGTTGGGTGTGCGGTCACAGTGAAACACAAATAAGTTGGTGTAACCTATTTAATTGTGCCAACGTTTCGGCTAGAGTTTCTAGCCTTCTTCAGGGCTAAGAACAGAACAAGATAACAACCACATTAAAAATAGAAAATAAAAAAGAAAGTATAAACAAAATAACATAAGAAACAACAAAAGAAAGTGATGAGAGAAGCATGAAATAAAATGCATACATAGGTAATTTTAATTTTATCCACTTTTTCAATTACCTGAAAGGTAAAGGCAGCTCTGGTAAAAAATGATTTATCAAAGGCAGCAGTCCGGTGAGGCGGAGGGTAGATGTCAGATAAACGGGACCTGGTAGTACGGGATTGGATTGAAAATTTGAATCGCAGGTTTTCTAGGAAAGAAGAGGGGTGCTCAATACTAATTACTTGGAATAGAAAGGAAGCTAGGAACCACTGGCATCAGCAAGTGGATAGAGCCAATGCAGCTCGAAGCATAAAAGGAAGATAACCCGATTGCGCTCAAAATAATTCAAATAGTAATTAAACTGTTTGAATGAGAACACGTTTCGCTCCTCTTTACAGGACTTTATCAGGGCTTGAAAGAGATAGAAAAAACTAAAATTGATATTTATAAAGAAAAGTATAAATAAACAAGTATTTTAAAATTTTATTAGAGAATTAATGAAAACGTAAATAGTAATAAACAAAAAAGAAATGTATAGAAAAAATATATACAGAATTGAATAGAGGTACAAAGGTGTGTGAATTTGTTTGATAAATTTACGCAGCTTTACTTGTATAAGAGTGATAGTTTATTAAATTTATTTAATATGATTTACAAATGTACAAATAATAAATACAATAAGTAAATATGTCGTACGTTTCATTTAGACTTGAAAATCTTGGGAAGGAACAACCCATTGGTGGTACTTCAAACATTAATTTAAATTGAAAGGTCCCGTGGACATATTCTTTTCAGACACCTCGAAGGATTATCAGGAGTTGTTAAGGATGAAAGATTTAGAATTAATGGGTTAGGATGGGTAAGCAATTTGGAATGAAAAGACCCATATCTGTTTTGGGCCAAATCTGCAAACGAATGGGATGTTAAGGTCCTTGTGGATGAGATTATTTGTAGTGCAATAAGGAGCATCAAGGATTTTACGTAGGATTTTGGATTGTAAGGATTGGATGCGGGAAGAATTTGATGGTTTGGTCGAGCCCCAGAGCTCAATTCTATATGTCCAAATTGGTCTGATTATCGTAGTGTGTACTAATTTTTTGTAGTGAATGGGAAGTTTAGAGCGTTTGTCAAGTAAGTGTTGTAGCAATCGGAATCTACGAACAGTTTCTTGTCGTTTCAGTCTTGTGTGTGTATTCAAAGTAAGTCTTTCGTCAAGATGGAGTCCTGAGTATCGAATCTGTTCAACAGGCGTAAGTGGAGTATTTAGAAAGGATACTGTAGGACAGGAGGGTAGAGGTTTACGACGGAGAGTAAGGTGATCTGATGGGATTTGTCTGGATTTATTTTGATTCTCCAGTTTTGACACCATTCGTCAATAGATATTATGTGTGTCTGTAGTGTTTGTGATGCATTAGTTGGGTCGTTGTTTACAGACAGTAAACATGCGTCACCAGCGTATATATGAGTAATATACTGCTGACCACACCCCCTGACCATCTTCTCTTAAGTTTTTTACGTTCATTTCCCAATGTATTATATTGTTTTGGATTTCAGATATTGTAATGTCTTCTCAAAGCATTCTTAGTAGCTATTATCTTCTGTATAAAGTATTTCAAATTATTATGAAAATAAAAATTAGATGTAGCACACGAATGATACGGAATATAACTCATAATAGATAATTTCTTAAATTAAAATAACACTGATTATATAAGCTTAGTGTATGTTTATGTCGAATGTACGCCATTTCAAAACAATAATGGTGAATGTCCCTTTTTTTTGCGCTGAAAAACAATAAAAATTAATGCTTAGTTTGAGACTAAATAGAAATTTTATAAGATAAAAATCAGGAAAATTATCATGAATAAACAAACGATATATGATATTTAAAAAAAAAAAACGTACTGTAGCATGTATTTTATGAAGTGTAACTTCATGTAACATGCAACATGTAGTTATACTTCGAATGTTTCATTCCTTATAGAGAAATCATTCTCGAACTGTTCTAATATTTTTGAATCAAAAGATTAATTGAGCAACCATTCTTGAAGTTCCTAAAACTGGCTTTAATTGCATCAACAGCATCCTTGAACTTAACCCGGGTATGTCTATTTTGTATTTGATTTTGTTTGTACATTCACGTTGTATTGTAATTTTTTTTTAAATTATTTATTTATTGTAATTTACAACTGTACAAAATAATACAATAGGTAAATATGTAGTATGTTTCATATACACTTGAAAA
>NW_027107593.1:997959-1009613 GCF_000696795.3 Halyomorpha halys | reverse complement strand
AAACATGCGTCACCAGCGTATATATGAGTAAATGCTGACTAGGGGGTGTAGTCACCCGTATGTTTAGCGTATGTTTAACAAAGCTTAGTGTATGTTTATGTCGAATGTACGCCATTTCAAAACAATAATGGTGAATGTCCCTTTTTTTGCGCTGAAAAAAAAAAATTAATGCTTAGTTTGAGACTAAATAGAAATTTTATAAAATAAAAATCAGGAAAATTATCATGAATAAACAAACGATATGATATTTAAAAAAAAATACGTACTGTAGCATGCTATGTAGTTATACTTCGAATGTTTTATTCCTTATAGACAAATCATTCTAGAACTGTTCTAATATTTTTGAATCAAAAGATTAATTGAGCAACCATTCCTGAAGTTCCTAAAACTGGCTTTAATTGCATCAACAGCATCCTTGAACTTAACCCCGGTATATCTATTTTGTTTGTACATTCACGTTGTATTGTAATTTAAATGAAAGTAACTAGAGATGATTTAGAATATGTGAAAGTTTATAAAAAATGAATTTACTTTATTTATTTAAATATAAACTTTAACAAATATTTTTCCTATAAATTACTTTTATCTCATTTTATCTATTCTCATACTTTGTCATATTATTTGTATATTTTTAAGCCCTGAAAAGTGGAGCGAAACATTGGCTTACAATAAATTGTTTATTTACTATTTGAGTTATTTTGAACTTCTTTACTATTTGAATTTCCTTTTATATAGAAAATAATTTTAAAAAAGAATTGCTATTTTAGTGTGTTGTGTTGGAGATTTTATTCAATTATTTTTGTTAGAGTGAATAGAATATTATTTGGCTTTTTAGCAGATATAATAGCTATTAGCAGTTAGTAAATAAATTGTTTACATCCGTTTTGTAATTTTTGTATTGTTTTGGTTTTTAGATATTGTCATGTATTCTAAATGCTTTCTTCTATAGCTTTTCATTTCTTCATAACGTATTTCAACATTTTGAAAATGAAAATTGAGTCCTTTTTCGGTACAGTGTTGTACTAATATTTTTTTATTGTATTTGGGTTAACTTTATTCTTACAGTAATATGAATGTTGATAAGTTCTATATTTTATATTTTGGTCACTCTCCCCATAATATCGATGGGTTACTTTACAGTGGTGCTAAGTAATTTTCCACTAACTTTAGGAGAAGTTAAATTAAAGGTCCTCGTTTTTAGGAAAATTACGACTTTTCATAATTTGTTTTGATTTAAGAGAATTAGATATTATATCTTACTGTTTTATTTACTTTAAGAAGTCTTTCGGAATAAATATAATCTCTGATCAACTTACAATTGATATCTTACATCAAAGATATCTTCGCAAAAATGTATTCTATTATTCGATAATAATTTTGGATCTCTTCTAGGCAGCTTTAGTCAAATGTTTCTAGTTTTAACATAACAACTTTTGACACTCGGATAAATAGATATTTTTGCAATTAAGTACTACACAAGAACGATACAGAATAAAACTCAAAATTAGATAATTGCTTTAAGAACAAATAAAACTAAAAAAAAGAAGAAAAAAATTAAAACTCTAGCATTAAGTAAATAAGCCTAGCTTATGTTTATGTCAAAATGACGTCACGCCAACAATAATGGTTATTTTTTGCAGGTTGAAAAAATGAACTAATAAAATTGTAAAAAAAAACTCAGAGGGTTATAATTATCAAATAAGAAATATAAGACACATTACAACATACAGTATTATTATCTCGTACTATGTGTTAATATTTCATTATGTTTTATTTCTTATTGACAAACTATTCTGGAACTGTTCCAACATATTTAAATTAATGGATTTATTGAGTAATTATATTAATATACTAATTAGAATTGTATTTATTCTGACTGGTATATTTTTAACTGACAGAACTAATTGCTTACCCATTTTTGAATTTCCTAAAACCTGCCCTAATTGCATCAACAGAATCCTAGAAGTTAGTCTTGGTATTTGTATTTTGTGTTTGATTTTGTTGGTATGTTCACGTTGTACCCTGATTATAATATCTATTTGGAGTAGTGAAAATATATTATCTGTTTAGAATGCTTAATTCGGAAATTGATGTATTTTATCACAACGTTTCATACCCATCATCAAATCTTCAGGTACATTACAATTTAAATCAAATTTATTAGAAATGACCATCTGTCAATACATAATATAATGTACAAAAAAACAAAAAAGATTTCTGTATATATTAGAATGATTGTCTTATAATACTGGTAATGTATTTATCGATAATATCAATATTTGATTTAACTAGAAAAGATATTAAAATTTCATTTTCTTTAATAAAATATTAAAATTATACAGCAATTCGAAAAAAAAGTTTACTAATCGCTTCTTTTCTAATGCATTTCTCCATGACATGCACTAATATTTTAGAGGAAATTTTAACCTGAAAGGTAGCACTAATTTTAGCCCAGACATTTGTTCGCCGCTACTGGAGATTGCGCTGTAAACTATGATAAGAGATATCGCTAGGACAGATAACTTAACCGAATGTATTGCTGTTATTTTTCATTCCAGTTCAATCGGCTTGACAAAAAAAAAAAAAAAAAAAAGGCCCCACTTCCTCTAGTTGTGGTTCGAAAGTAGATGAATTCAATAAAGTATTAGACTAAGCTTTACACTTTAAAATAATTAAAGTTCTTAATAATTAAAGTTCTTAGTAATTAAAGTTCTTAATAATTAAAGTTCTTAATAATTTATTCAAAGCTAGTACAACTTGAGAATGAAAGATTTGGTTTTTATCTAACAGAAAATCCATTATTAAATTAAATTAAAATCTGTACCGCTTCAAGCCATGAAAGATCAGGGGTTCAGAACTTTGTAAGGAAGTATTGCTACTAGACCAGCGGTTGTGCAAGGAGGTGATTTGGTCAGAATTACGTTTGACAGCCAAATTTTTACCCAATTTGTGAGGCTGGTTGGACCCCAGGAGGGCTCCAGAACTCACAGGGTTGACTACAGTGTAACAGAGAACAATTTTCTGCTGAGCCGGATTCGAAACCGGGTCCTTGGAGTTAGTAGCATCGCGCCTTACAACGCTGTCACCGTGCTCCAAGAGAATCCGTAATAGCAGGGTTTAATTGTGTATTTAGTGAACAAAAAAAAAAAAATATTCCTGACCTATCATTAAAGCGACATGAAAATGGACATCTCTGAAAAACCTTGCTAAAGATAAAAAAACAATTCAAATTATTATCCATTATGATTTACCATGAATAGTGCATGTAAAATGAATTTGCTTGTAGGAGAGAGAACTCCCCCCTCCACACCATAACAACCCTTCCTATCGGGAAAAAACTATGAGTCAGTTCAAAAACTTGGCAACGTCAAATTCGGGATTGGGTAGGAACTTGGAATGCTTTCCACCATATTCTTGGACTTCTATGTTACTAGTACGGAAGGTTACTCGTTAATTTAGGTTATCCTTTATCTTTAACTGGTACTGTTACTTATTGATTCTTGTTTTAATTTGTCGGCAAAAATATTGACAACTCTGTTCTGACTTGTTATTTAAGAACGCAGTATCTTCCAAAAAGTCATATATGAGATTTAATAATCATTGTGTGCAAAAAAAACAAAACAAAAAAAAAATGCCTCTTTTTATGTTTAAATTTGTTGTGAAACAGTTAGTGTGACAATTTTTTTAATTTTTATGTTTTAAATGTAGTATACTTAGTTCTACAATGATATTAACTTGGGATAAATGCTGTAATTTATGGATTTTCACAACAGAGGAAACGTGGATTAGACCACTCTCGGCCTCTGTTTTCATATATTTAAGTACGTTTATAATTACCTTTTTTGGTTTGAGTGTGGATAGTTTTCCCTCTACCCAGGATAATTAACATACTAAACTTGGAATCTTGGAATATTTATGAAAAAAGTTAAAAAAAAAAAAACTGATATGAGAAATTTTTATTTGAATTTCTTCGAGGAGTAGGTCAAGGAGAGGAAAGGAAAGGTAGTCCATTCAACTGAATAGGTCTGTTCCAACAACCAGTTTTGACTAGAACTATACGGAGCATGCGCAGTAAAGGATTTGGGAAGAAAAAACACACACTACGCAATCTCCGGACAGTCAGAAGTGCTAATCCATAAATATTTCAAAACTAAAATATCACCAAGTTATTTTTCTATTACCGTTATTGACAATATATTATTGAAATACAGTGTTTTTAATAATTTATTTATTGTTATTTACAACTGTATAACATATATACAACCAGTAAATTTGCTGTAGGTGACATAGTGACATGATACAGACATGTGGAGAATCTACCCATTGATAGAACTTCAAGTTAGAAACAAGTTGATTTGGGTGGTTGGGAAGTTTTCCATGGAAAGAATGGTATCTAGTTTTGGCCATATCGACAACTTATGGGACATTGAGGTCATAATGGATGACTTGATTTGTGACAAATTAAGGAGCATTTCGTGTTCTTGTCAAAATACTTTTTTTTAATATTTATTTATTGCTATTTACAACTGTACATTATAATACATTTAGTAAATTTGATCTAAGTTAAATTGGAGTGTTACAGGCGTGTAGAGAAACTATCCATTGGTAGCACTCTAATGACATTATACATTAGCTGGTCTCGTGGCCATCTTCTTTTCAGGCGCCTCGGAGGATTGTCAGGAATGGAAGAGGATGCAAGATTAGAAACTAGAGGGTTTGAGTGGTTAAAGAGTTTATAATGGAAGGAGTGATATCTGGTTCGGGCTAGATCGGTTACATAGGGAACATGAAGGTCTTTATGTATGATTTTATTTGTGACAAAGTAAGGAGCATTGAGGATTTTACGAAGGATTTTGGATTGTAAGGATTGGATTCGGGAGGAATTTGTTGGTTTAGTGTAGTCCCAAAGCTCAACTCCGTATCTCCAGATAGGCTTTATAATAGTCATGTAGATCAGTCTTTTTTAATGGATTGGCAATTTAGACCGTTTGCTGTAATACAAGTAAATGTTGTAATAGTCGAAATCGACGAGCAGTTTCCTGTCTTTTCAGTCTTGTATGAGGATTCCATATCAGTCGTTTCTCGAGATGTAGTCCTAAGTAACGGATCTGTTCGACAGGAATGAGTGGGGTATTATTAAAGGATACTGTAGGGCAAGAGGTTGTGGTTTACGAAGAAGGGTAAATGTGATGATTGGTGGGATTTATTGAAATTAATTTTAATCCTCCAATTTTGGGAGCATTCTTCAAGAGTGGTGATGTGGGATTGGAGGGTTTGGGATACAATGTAAGGACCATTGTTCACTGACAATAGACATGTATCATCGGCATACGTGGTGAGGATAGTGTTAGGATGGGTTGGGTTATTGGCTGTGAAAACTGTATAAAGGATATAAAAATAAAAACTGCAATATTGAGATATCTCATACAGTTATATGCTTAAATTGATAATAAAAAAAGTATCTTAAGGTTTTTTAATTTTTTTGCACTTAAAGTGTATGCAAATTATATTTATTTTCCCTCTAAATATTGATGGAAATATAAAAATTGCAAATTATGTAAATAATGAAGTTTTTCGTTTAATTTTGAAGAGAGGGAAATTTTGTCAGTTATCTGCATATTTAAATTATGATAACTCTCGAAAAGATTTTTTAATTAAAAAAAAAACTTTGTAATTCGCCATTGCGGAAAGAATATAATAAAAACTAAATTGAAAGAAAGGTAAAAGGATTTAATGGCCCATGAGGCTTCCTTGAATATGGAAAATACTTTAATCTAGTTAGGTCTCTATTACGTCTATTATAATATCGTAATCATTGTGTTATCACATATGGAGGATTTGGATAGAATCCCTGAGCAATAATTTAGGGAATTCAGCTCACAATTAATCCTAATTAATATAGGAATTGTTTTGGAAACTAAAGATACATCGGGATTACAATGCAGTGGGCATAGCCATATTGGAATAATTGGTTTAATGCTCCGATGCACATTCCTGGAGTATTAGACATTCTCATCTCCATACCGACTACCCGTAAACGGATTCTACGTTAATGTTTCCAATGCAACGCGTGAATTAGATGAATTAAATTTAAGAAATCATTTGAATCTCTATGGTTTTACTAAAAGAAGACGGTCTGGGTGCGGTCGAAGAAAAACTGAAATAGTCGTAAATCTATTTATTATGAGGCAATGTTTCGGCCTACGTTGCAGGGATTCATCAGGGCTAAAAACGATTCAAACAATTAAATGGGGTAAAAATAAATGTACAATAAAAATAAGGAATTATGATAGGAAGCATAACTTACAAAGAAATCATTTGACAGGTAAGGGGGTGGTTAGTTGTTAAAAAAATATTACGTTTAAAAATAATGTTGAAGCAAAGTAAATATTAAGTTTGTAAATAATGTTAAAGTAAAGTAAACATTAAGTTTGTAAATAATTTTGAAGTAAAGTAAACATTATAGTACAAGATCCCTAGAGGAGAAAAACGCAGTTATTTCACCCTAATTTTTGATTACTTAATTGAGGACCAGGTATAATTACTAGTAAAAATTTATGAGTCTGCTAAGTATAGATAAGGGGAAATAAAAAATGGCACCTTTTTCAAAATGTTAAAAATAATTATTTTATTATTCGGAGCTCTACAGCATTACAACTACCAACAATAATAGAAAATCTAAGAGACCATCACTTAAATTAGAGTAAATTTCCTAAAATGTAAGCCCTAAAAGTTTACGTTCAATAGTTCTCGAGATATAGTTTTTTTTAAAAAGCAACATTTCATAAAAAATTGTTTGGAACGTACTGAAATATCGGTAGATAGTTAATTTATTTTGAGAAATCTATATATCAGGAATTATGTGACGTACCGATGTCTACTAGCTCTCAAATTAAAGCTAGTTTAACGAGCTATAAAGTATTTTATGACGTATATTTTCGTAGAAGTAGTAGTTTTCTTGAACTTTGCTAAAATAAATTGATTTATCGTTGTTCCGACAAATTTTCATTTGCCAAATTTATATTCATATGTGAAACCACTATGGTTTCTATTCATCCATCTATTCTCAGTCCGCTGGTGTTCCTCAAGGTAGTATCCTAGGTCCAATCCTCTACACCGTCTATACAGCTGACATTACAACCAATCCTAACACTATCCTCCACGTATGCCGATTACACATGTGTACTAGCGGTTAAGAATATCCCATTAATTGTATCCCAAACTCTCCAATCCTATATCACAGCTCTCGAAGAATGGTGTCGTAATTGGAGGATTAAGATAAATTCCAACAAATCCCATCGAATCACCTTTACCCTTCGTCGTAAACCTACCGAGTGCCCTAAAGTTTCATTTAATAATGTTACTCATACCCCCTATCAAACAGATCCGCTACCTTGGACTACATTCGGACAAACGATTAACCTGGAATCCTCATACAAGACTGAAAAGACAGGAAACTGGACGTCGATTTCGACTATTACAGCACTTACTAGACAAACGGTCTTAACTGCCAACACATTACAAAAGACTGATCAACATGACTGTAATAAAGCCAATCTGGACATATGGAGTTGAGCTTTGGGTCTCCACTGAACCTTTGAATTCCTCTCGTATTCAATCCTTACAATCCAAAATCCTCAATGCTCCTTTCTTTGTCACAAATAAAATCATACATAAAGTCCTTAATGTTCCCTATGTATGCGAGCACGAACCAGATATCACTCCTTCCATTATAAACTCCCTAACCACTCAAACCCCCAAGTTTTATTTAAGAAAAAATATTCATATGTGAATATCATAAAAACTACTAACCCTACAAATAAATCTAAATACGCTATAGAGCTTCGAATGAAAAATTAATGTTTTGAAACAGCCGCCAATTTTTATTCCCCCTACCTAAACTTGGCAAACTCATCACTAGTAATTATACATAGTTTTCATTAAAGTAATAAAAAATTGGGGTGAGATAACTTTTGTTCTTCCCGGCTCTTGTACTATTAAGTTTGTAAATAATGTTAAAGTAAAGTAAACATTAAGTTGTTAATACTATTTATTTAGGTATGCTTCCTATCTTGTTCACTATCTTTCTTTAGTCTTGATTTTACTCTTATTCCTTTTTTTCCATCTCTTGTATGCCTGTATCTTTCTATTTCTTTTTCAACTGTTGTTGTTTCCGTTTTCTTTAATTGTCAAAAACCTTTCGTTATTCCTATTTAATTTTATGCTTCACTGTATATTTTTTTAAAATTTCTACTTAACATTATTCATTTATTTTTACCCCATTTAAGTTTTTGTATCTTTTTTAGCCCCGATGAAGCCCTGTAACTTGGGGTGAAACGTAAGCTCATAATAAATAGTTTTACGACTATTATATATTCTCTTAAACATATATTATATATTTTTTATTATATTTATTATAGTTATATATTATATATTTTGAACATATATTTTCTTAGCAATTTTTTAGATTGTGCCAGGAATAAAGTCTCGAAACATTGATTTCTCTTTCCACACAAATTCGTATACTAAATTGGATAAGAAATCTTGGTGTATATCTTAATAAAACACGTGAAATATAGAAATCAAGTTCTATCTGTGATTTTTTAATTCCGGGGACCGAGGCGCGGCCATAGAGCGAAGTGCCCCACAAATCAGTCGAGGGCATTCCCAATTGACAGCCCCACCACTGACCATCCACATTGATGGGAATAATTCACTCAGTCCTCTTCAAAATTATATGACTCCTCTTGCCACCTCCGGTCCCCTCTCGATCGCCTATACCTGTTAAAATATTTCTTCATTGTCCTCTATAGCAGGTATTTTCGTTTTGTTTTGTTGAGGAGTGCTGTTCTTGAAATAGACAGCAATTTGATAAAGGCATCGGAATTTTGTTTGAACTATTAGACGTTGTGCATAGCCGTTATTGTATATCTTTAAGAATATAATTGCAAGTTTTTTTTTTTTTTTTTTACAACTTTGGTTTATTTAATACTTACCTTATCTCTGTTAGATGAAAAAAGTAAACAATTCAATTTTTTTTAAACGGACCTATGAGTTTTTGAGTCCTTTGGCTTTTGTTTTGTCTTTCTTGATTTTTCCGAGCAGCTTATAAGGTATTTCGATTTTTCCTGTTAAAAAAAGTTATTAAACTGGAAAAGTTTGCCTTGAGCTAAATAAATGATTCCATTTTCTCGATATTTTATCTGTTTTGTTTATACTTTTGTCTACCTTCCGTTAATTTTTTGATGTTGTTATTTCCGCTTGTTTATTTTATTCCCTCTTTTACCTTCCCACCTATAATTAAATAAATTCTTCTCTGGCTTCTTCGCGACGCTAAGACTCATCACACTTCTAATGTGGTATCTTATTTTTTTCTCAAATTGTGAATAAGATTGGGAGTGCGGTCAAAAGGAAACAAAAAATAGTTGACAACCACTACTTTTATTCATTTGAGCATTTTGCTCACCACTTTTTTAAAATATATATATATGAGGAGAAGATGATTGGGGTACGGTCACAAAATAATAGAAACAAGTTGAAAAAACTTATTTAATTATGACAACGTTTCTGCCGAAATTTCCAGCCTTCTGTGCTTAAAACAAGATAAAAACCAAAGAATAAAAAAAAAATATGTACAGAATAATTAAAGTAAATAATAGTTCAGAATGAAAATTAATAAAAATATAGTAAAATAACATACTTAAGGAAATAAAAAATATAAAGTTATATACTTCAAAGAAACAAAGAAATATAAATATAGAATAAAGAAACAAAACATAAAGTTAAGTTAGACAAAAGAAGTGATTAGAAGATATGACAATAATAAATGGTGAATATTATAAATAGCGTTGTAAGGAAAAACAAGAAAAAAATAGTGAAGGATGAGGGGGTAAATGAAAGCTAAGAGAAAGAGAAAAAAACATAGCACTTACCTACCTATAGGAGATCAGAAATCTAATTGAGTTCAGTGGCGCTTGCGGTAATACTTTTATTAAAAAATATGTTACAACAATGAAATTACCATAAGGTGAGATTACAAGTTAAAAAAAAAATTAAAAGAGGAAAACGAACATGAACTGTAGGAGCAAAACTTTTTTTTATGCCCCCCTTCCTTCACATCGTAGGATCACCACATATATAAAATAAAAATCGACCCCCCAGGCCGGATAAGAACCAACGCCACTACCAATTGGACCAATTGTTTTTTTTCTCTTGCAGGGTTTCACCTCTGATGTCTGTGTACCTAATCGGACACTTTTTGCAAGCTACGGGCTGGACAACAACAAAATAATCTGGTTTCCTGTAGATTGTAGCGTCAAAAATAGATCAAACGATTTTGATAACAGTTTTCGTTCATAATATTAGACGATTTGGTTTTGTTTTGTGAAGAACTACCTATTATTGTCCATAAAATGTAGTATATATGGTTATTATTAGCTCCTGGAAACAAATGCTTGTACGATATATTAATTAAGCGAATACGAATACTATCTAATTTTCTACTGTCTGATCGCTGACGTGAACTTCTCTTAACTACTGAGCCACTGTCCACAGTTTGATGCTTTTATGTGAAATTAAAGGGGAATATACCTTGATTTAAATAGAAACATTGTTTTGATGGGTTGAGTGGGAGAGATAGACATAGTATTCTGCAGTTGCTTATTATACGCATATATAACAATAATAATATTTACCTACCCACATAAAAAAAAAGAATTATATTAAACTTTAGCACGACAGCACATTTCGTTACAACTTTTATCCGCACATAATTATCTTATAACTTATTATAACTTTATGATATAATTTTGCAAATAATTTAAAAAAATCAATGAAAGAAAAATATAAAAAATCAATATACAACTGATAATAAATCACTAAATAAAACAAACCTTCATATCTTGAAATTATGACTGTAAATTGACCAAAGGAAAATACTATGTTGATATAATTAATAAACGTAATGTATAACAATTATGGCGAGATTCGGTAGCAATACTAATATTGGAAACATAGGAAAGATGAACGATTACCTAATAGATACCGCCCTGTTTTTCTGACTAGTTGCCTAAGTAAAGTCATAGAAGGGATGGTAAACAAAAGACTGATGTGGGTAATAGAAAATAAAGGCTTAATTCAAGCTTTTCAGTCTGGATTTCGCAATGGACGATCTACATTAGATCATTTAGTCACTTTAGAGACCGAAGTCCAATATAAATTTATCAACGGACAACAAGCGATTGCAGTATTCATTGACATGATGAAGGCATTCGATAGTATAAGCCATACAGCCATCCTCCAAAAATTAACGTCTGTGGAAATCTGTGGACAAATATATCGCTTTATAAAACAATTTCTCTCTAACCATCATTTTAAGGTTCAAGTTGGCCGTGATCTATCACAAAATCATAAACAGCTCAATGGTGTCCTTCAGGGTTGTGTTCTTAGCCCCACTTTATTCTCACTTGCCATAAATGATCATAAATTTACCAAGACGCGTCAAATATTTACTGTTTGCTGATGACTTAGCGATTGTTTGCAGGTCGGAGAACATTAATACTATTAAAAATAAATTGCAAGAAGCCATCAACAGAATTAATCACTGGTCTACATCTATTGGCTTACAAATTTCCACAGAAAAAACTGCATGTCTT
>NW_027107593.1:996179-997909 GCF_000696795.3 Halyomorpha halys | reverse complement strand
ATTAAAAATAAATTGCAAGAAGCCATCAACAGAATTAATCACTGGTCTACATCTATTGGCTTACAAATTTCCACAGAAAAAACTGCATGTCTTCACTTTATTCGAAAAAGAAATACGCCTTTCTCTCCCGTATCTATCTATGAAATTTACCAATTCCTCACAAAAATCATCACAAATTTCTAGGCCTTATATTTGATCATAAATTAAGTTGGGAACCACACATTACATCATTAAGGTCAGTTGCAACATAAAAATTAAATATACTCCGGTTTCTTAGAGGTACATCGTGGGGTTCGGATCGGTCTACCATGTTAAAACTCTATACTACATTAGTCTGTTCCAAGCTAGATTATGGTTCTTTTGTCTATGGCTCTGCACGTCGCCGAACTCTTGCCAAGCTCGATTCAGTACATCATACCGGTATTTGGATAGCTACCGGTACATTCAGGACCAGTCCCATTCTCACCATTTGCTCTGAAGCAGGCCTACCTCCGCTATCATTTAGGATACAAAACTAGCTATTATGTTTCCAAATTATTTGAACAAACAAATCATCCAACTTACAAATATATTTTTAGATCTGAATTCTCCATAGATTTTCGGCATAAACGAAACCTAACACTCCCTCTGGCAGAAAGAATCACTCTGCCTATCTCTACACTTAAAACGATTCCGATAATGAAGCCTGAAATTCAGAACCCACCTTGGACTCTAAAACAACCTGTAACAATGCTACATCTGTGACTTATGCACAAAAATAAGGCCACATCTGTCAAGTATAAAGAACGGTTGTCGCGTCTTCTAGAAAATATTCCGGATTATTTTTTAATATACACTGATGGTTCCAAATCCGAAAGTTCGACAGCCTCATCTTTCGTCACGATTCAACCCACAAGATTAAATTAGCAGTGAATCCGTTGTTCCCCTGCCACGAGTCGAGCCAAATTGCTGTGTATGACGTGCAGCACTTAGTATTGGTCTAAGGCTGGGGACGGTCATGTGCTTTAGAACCTTACTAGCTACCGGGAGGAGGCATATACGTCGATAGGCTTTTGGCGTTTCCTTATCCTTACCACCCCCCTTGACATCAGTCTCAAGTCTACATGCAAAGTTGTTTGGATAGTGTCCCTTACCCAAACACTCGTTTTTCATTCCAAACTTTTATCTAATTAACTAGTATTGTGTATTTCCTTCTTTTCTTCTTAAACGTTATATGACGAAACAGACAAACTCTTTAAAACATCAATTGGCTCATTCATCAATTCAATAAAATTTATATTCGTTTTTAATTTCTGTGAAACGAGGAGTGATATTTAAATAATTACTCTCGAATTGCAATGAGTATATGTAAAACTTTAATTTGACTTTTATACATTTTTCGTGATGTTTTACTGAACTGGGTCAGCGATGTTTTATACATACTATTCTATTGTTACATATTTGAAGAAGAATGATAGTTAAGGTGTAGAGAAATAATTTATGTTTAAAGGATGGATGTGGGTAGAGAATTCTAGAACATAGTAGTATGGATTAAATGAGATTTGTTTTGTAGGAAACGATTCTCGGAGAAAGAATATACAAGTATTGCTATGTACTAGTGTCAGATTTACTTGGGATGCCACGATAATCGCTGAAGGCAATTATCCAAAAATAAGTTAATTAATTGATTATAAATTGAGTCCTAAAAAACTATTATTATAGTTGGATTCCTTTCCAAAGGCTGTTTGTGT
>NW_027107593.1:991419-991754 GCF_000696795.3 Halyomorpha halys | reverse complement strand
CCTCGCCGAGTCGGACTTCCCTCTGCTGATGGAAGAGGATAATTACCCGTACTTCAGGCAATTCATCTACGGGTGGAGGGAAGTTGTCGGGCCAACGCACTTTACATTGGGAAGAGCTCGGCCTCAAGGGGTCGGCGAGCCACCAATGGAAGAAGAAGATCAAGAGGACAGCGAAGAAGCAGTTTGAGACCAGGAGGGCTGGACTAGGCTGCGCACTGGAGGTGACAACCGGACGGGTGCTGGTGGATAAGGTGTAGCCCCATCTTAAGGCACTCACCCGAATGCTAGGCTGCACCACGTTTTTTATAATAATTGTCCCAAAAAATTAAATTGTC
>NW_027107593.1:987488-991219 GCF_000696795.3 Halyomorpha halys | reverse complement strand
ATAGGGGCAGATGACGAAACACCTTAATAATACCCCGGATGTCCAAAGACCGATAAATAGCAGTATGTAGGTTGGGATCTCGTATTTAAGGAGTGGTCAGAGCAACACGAGGTGAACTCCTAGGAAGCATTTATTAACTAATTTTCTAAATCTTCTTTTCCTAACTCTTTACTTGTACAATGAGATCTTAGGTCAATTTACGAAGATTCCTGGAATCTACATATCTTTTAGTACAAGACACGGGGGTAAAAAGGCAGTTATTTCACCCCAATTTTTGATTATTCCATTCAATAAAAACTATGTATAATTACTAGTCAAAATTTATGAGTCTGCTAAGTATAGACAGGGGAATAAAAATGGTGGCTATTTTAAAACTTTAAAAAAAAAGAATTTTGCAATCGGAGTTCTACATCTCTGGAACTACAAATAACACTGAAAACCTGAGAGAACATCATATAAAGTTGAGTAAATTTTCTAAAATAGGAGCCCTAATAGAGCTATTTATGTTTAATCGTTCCCGAGGTATAGCTTATTAAAAACATCGTACTTGCAAAAGACTAATAAATTTTGACTAGTAACTATATATAGTTTTCATTGAATTGAGTAATAAAAAATTGGGGTAAAATGACTGCCTTTTTTCTCGTCTTGGGCACTTGTACTATTTTACTTAAAAAATTATAGAGAAGGCCAGACAATAGAGTACTGGAAAGAAAATTCGATTGACACCGAGCCATTTGAAATTAGAAAAAAAGAATTATTCGTAAAGTGGATTAAAGGACACTGACATAGAGGCTAGAGCCAGGAGCTAAAGAGCCGGTTTAGTTAAATCAATCTTGAGCCTCACGCGAACTAGCCACTAGCACCACAATCTCATTTTTCAAGTTAAGTCCCCGGCTACTTTCTCTTCGTCTACCTCTCCTTAGGGGGCGGCAAGGATCCAGACGAAACTCGTCAGATAGTAGGCAATTATTAAAAATTAGTCAACGGGCTATATACATTTTGGGCAGAGATTGACTATAGAGGAAACTAATAGCTAAGTTGCCATGGATACGACCCTTATTCATGAATGAACCATTAATAAATGAATATCGTAACCATGGCAATTTTAGCTATTAGTTTCATCTATAGTCAATCTCTGCCCAAAATGTATACAGCCCGTTGACTGATTTTTAATAATTGCCTACTATCTGACGAATTTCATCCTTTAGTGTTGTACAAGTCGCAGCAATATTTAATTTTTTTATTCAGATAACTACATCCAATATGGCCCAACCACATACGTTTGTGATTATAACTTTTATATATTGTAGTAAACTTCTATTTTTCTTATATTATTCGCACGAGTGAGAGAAAAATACATACTTAAATTCAGTTATTTCTTTTTACCCCTAGCTGGTCATTTCTGACTTCTGTATTGCGCGATTATCTACAGGGTACCGCTCTATTCTAACCATGAAGGAGTTGTGAAGTTTACATTTCGTTGACCGCCGCAGAAATAAAAGTTAAACTCCCAAGCCGGATTCGAACTGAGGCTGCAAAGACCTACGCCTCCACTCCCCCAGCTAATACAGTATAGTCAGTATATCCTCTTACATGTCTTTTAAATGTTCTATAATTTCCTGTAGTTGGATTTACTGGTTTTATTATTATCAGTAAATGTATACACAATCCATACTATTACAATCCTCATATTTCACCTATTTTCTATCTAAATAAGGCGATTTATTTTTTTATCTTTATTACATGATATATTTTATATATTATTATTATATAAGTAACGGTCTGATTCAGCTGTTATTTCGATGTCAACTGACTGGGGAGATGAGCTGATCGAATGTATATAAAGGATGTACCGAACCCAATAAAGCCAGTATTTCACAGCAATCCAAGCGTGCCCCTACTTATTCTTTCTTCTCTATTTTAACATTTTTTTCACCGATACTTTATTTATACCAACTTCAATAATAAATAATACTGTTGTATGTCGGCAAAAATCATCTCTGACCATAATCCTATACACTCTTAATTCCATCATAGATAAAATGACAAGAAGTTCTTGATAAATAATACTATATTAATAATAAATTACAATTATTTTGGCTGGTCTAATTAGTTTCGGATTCCCAGCAGTTTGCTCTTAATTGCAGCAGTAATTTGTAATTACTTCTCGTCTAGCTAGTCATAAATTTCTATCAAAAGTTTCAAATCAGTTCATATGAAAGCAGCAAACATTAAAAAACTCCTTTGTTGCCCAATTAAAATAGGTACAGGAATCGTTGAATTCGATGAAATTTACCACAAACACCTTTCATCGAATTAAAACTCAATCTACATCCTCTTTTCTCATATTCTCGCCCAAAGGTTATGATTATACTAATTATTATGTAGTGTTTTATTATTCTAGTTACTAAAGCTTTTTAATAAGTATTATATCATTTGTGTGTAATTAAAATTATATAACCTTTATCCATAATTTTTGATAATAATATAATAACGTTTTATTTATAGCTAATAGTGAGAACAACTGTTATTGTTGCAAAACTATTGTATTTAAAATAATTATCGTTGTAGTTTATTAAACACAATTTTACAAAAAAAAAAATTTATTATGGCTTTGAAATAAAATTCAATTATTTGAGGAATAAACATCAAGATAACTTGCGGAATCGCAAATTAAATTAAAAGCTAATTTAATTAATATGTATTCCTTGTAATGCTTTCACACCAGAAAATAATACTATTGAACAATCCATTGATTTATAATTTTTATTTTGAAATTTCAGATACATTGTATCGTTTAAAACATCATGATGCGTTAAACTTCATAAATGTGTATTAATTATGTAAAAAAAAAATACTAAACCTAAACGATTAAATTAGACAATCTCAAAAAAATTTATAGATAAAAAAATTGCTCTCTGTATAAAATTTAGGTATGATTAGTTTTGAACATGTTGATTAATGAGTTTAAGCCTTTAGAAATAATCTGACATAAATGATAGGCTATTGGTATGATTAGTACATAATAAAGACTAGACAACTCAAGTGAGCACACCTCACGTTAACAGTTATACGTTTTAAAGTTTTACGTGTCTTTATTTAAAATTGATGTAGATTGAAAAGTAAAAGTTTCCAATAATACTTTTTTGTAATTAATACAATATTTTAAAGGCTAGGTGTCTGATTTACATAATCCAAAAATCGTAGCTCTTTTCTATTTTGTACAAAATCGGGGTCAGGGATCTCATATTCCGATACCCCCGTAAAAGGGGGAAGAGCCCAAAGACGTCGTGACTGCAATGCCGCCACAAACTATGCACGATGCAAGCTAGGACCTGGCATGCCCCTACCATCACGCCAGCGTCCAGGACATGCTGGCCAGCCACTGAGGGAAATGGAAAGAACTCGCATCCCAAAAGATATGAAAACATCTCTATTAAGTTTGTCACATTACCAGAGGCCCCTGAGAAAATTAGATTGACTAACCTTATGATTAGTCAAAGTAGATTTAACGGGAGAAAAATACAGAGAGGGGATTTACAAGAGAAGAACAGGCAGACTCAACAGCAAGGCTGAGACGGAGGACCTCGTCAGCAGGCAGGCTCAAGAGGAAGGGTTAGACGAGGGAGGACAGTCAGGAGGATGCAGTCCGACCATACGAAGGCCAGGAGGCCTGAACATCCCTGATGAAACAGAAGACACCCACGGCACTACATCCCACGACATCAGCA
>NW_027107593.1:972975-987178 GCF_000696795.3 Halyomorpha halys | reverse complement strand
CATCCCAAGTAAATCTGCTACTAGAACATAGCAATTGGTACCAACATTTCGCCCAGAATTTCTAGCCTTCTTCAGAGCTAACGACAAAGAACAAGATAACCAGTGAATAAAAGATATAAAAAAAGATTAAAATTAATAATTTTACAGAATGAATATAGATAAAAATAAAGTACTATAAAAAGTGGGAAATAAAACGTATATATTGGTAATTAAATAAGTGAGTAAAATAACATAATTAATGAAATAAAAATATAAAGTTATGTAATGCAAAGAAACAAGGAAATATGAATAATTTAATCTAATAATAGTAATTTAGAAATTATAGTAATGGAAAGAAAATATATATAACTAATGTAATATGCACTTTGTAGGATTCATTTTTGGGGTCCCCAGGGACGCCTCTATCACCCGATTTTCTGAAGAGTTGAAGTGGTTTTATCCCTCCTTTCGTCGTGAATATTTTCTTGCTTCCTTTCTCTATACAGTTATTCTATTCCACTGGCCTTCGTAGATTTCTAGTATCCTTCAATTTAAATCCTCAGTGCATTCCGGCAATACCCGCTCACAGCCTTCAGACATATGTAATTGCCCATCGAACCGCAGCCTTTAGTAGGTCTTTCCTTACCCGTTCCTCTTCCCTATGAAATTCTATTCCCTCCTTTATTCGTAGTTCTAATTCCCTTCCAATATTCAATTCAAATCACGTATCTTCGACTACCTTCTGTCCACCCAATCCCCGTTTATACTAGTAAATAGGTATATTAGCAGGAATTGTCCCTTTTCATTTATTATTTTTAGTTAAAGTATATTTGATTTTTTTTCTTTTTATTTATTATCAGAAGTGTTAGTTATCTTATGTTTTATAATATGACGTATGGTTTTATTTTATTTTTTCTATTCACATTTTATATATTCTGTTAATTACTGTAGTTCATTTATATCTTTTCAAATGCAAGATTTCATTATGTTTTATGACGTTTTATAATTTCATTTTTATTTTTTGTTGTACTCTAAGGCTCTAAAGCCTAATTTTGACGCCTACATATTATTCTAAGGGATCAATCTCAGAATAAATAAAGAATATTATTATTATGTATGTAAAAAAAAAATAAAGAAAAAAATATATATGGTTAAGTAAGACAAAGAAGTAATTAGAAAATATGACAATAATAATATGGGGTGAACAAAACTAATGACGTAGGTAAGGAAGAATAAGAAAAGAATAGAGAAGGAGAAGGGGGTAACGGAAAGATAATAAAAAAAGAACAAACTTAAGATATTGCCTTGCTTGGAAGACGACGAGCCTCCAAGAATAGATCAGCGGTGCGGGAGGCAAGAATTAAAAGAGATGATAAAACTACCGGAAGATGAAGAATACCTTACAATTTACATAGAAGGATAAATCAGAATGTTAAAACAGTTAAAAGGAAACGAATAAAAGAGTGAATATTCTCCTTATATTGTGTTTCTTTTTATTCTGTCCTTCCATTTAATAATTATAGTTGTTATCTTGTTTTTTGTTCTTATTCCTGAAATTCTGGTCGAAAAGAAGTTAATTCTATTTCAGACCTAACCCTTATCTAAGGTAGGATGCTATAGGAAAGTCCAGAATATTCGGCCAGGGACAGTGGAGAATTTTCTTCAAGTCCCAAATTTAAACTTGTGTCGTAAATTACGAAGACAATGGAGAGTTAATAAATCCAGTTTGACGAAGGAGGCATCGACTTGGGATAGTTGTGAGTTAGCAGATATTTTGATAGGGAAGTAGGCGGCTTGAAATAAAGACACGTCCCAGCTCCTGGGCCTAAATCACTAAGTCCCTTTTGTCTTGGGGACTTCGCCTAAGCTACAAGGGCTCTGCCAGCCGCAGGGGCCCGTCTATTTATGGGGTTCCAAAACAGCTCCCCACTATCCCATTCCCTTTATTTATATTAGTCCAGATCAATTAATTACCCTTTATAGGGTGAGGGTCAGCAATTAATTGTTTTTTTAAATAATTAGTCCGAACCTTCTAGTGTATTTGTTTAACTAATTACTGCGTAATTGACTTTTGATATAGCCCTTCATTAAGGACGTAATTTATGTTGATAAATTAATTGATAATAGTCTCTAGCGACTAGTTCCTCTATTGTAAAACCATTCAATTTGTGGCTGATTTATGAGAATTATCATATTTTTGTTTAAGTTGCAGTACATACATAAACATCACATGTAATAAATTAGTCTTTCTGCTGTTATAAGTCTTAATATTACAAAAATATTTGAAATTC
The DNA here is from genome assembly GCF_000696795.3 of Halyomorpha halys. Lineage (NCBI taxonomy): Eukaryota > Metazoa > Arthropoda > Insecta > Hemiptera > Pentatomidae > Halyomorpha > Halyomorpha halys. The sequence continues at coordinate 984,908 of NW_027107593.1, read as the reverse complement.
GAACAGTTGAATACACTTGAATACTTTACAAGTAATAAGTAAATAAAACAATAATAAATTAAAATTAAAAACATGAATACAATAGCATATAGTTGTAATATTAAATATAAATAGTTAAATATTTAAATTTATCGAGGAAAGGATGGTCGGGGTTGAGGTTAGTAAAGATACACAAATAAACAAAACTTATTTTTTAAAATTTTTTTGAGGTTAATCACTTCCATTTTTGAATGAATATTTATTATTTATTCATGATATTGTACAACGTTTCGGGACCACTGTCCCATATTCATGCACTATAAAAAAACTTATAACAATAATAAAACTAACATAACACCTATCTTCATCCCTATATATTTTAATTTATACAATAATAATCACCTCATGATTTCCCATATGAAGTGATTAACCTCAAAAAATTTTAAAAGAATTGACTCACCAGACTTCCTAGAGAGATAATCCAGATTAAACAAAACTTATTTATTTGTGCCAATATTTCGACCTGAATTTCAGATCTCCATCAGGGCAAAATAACAAGAGATAATTACCTTAATCCAGAGATCACAAAAAACAAAACAAGAAAATAATAATAAACCAACTTGGAAATATAGATAACAATCAATTAAGCAGATATTGATACTAATGAAAGATAAAATATAATGTTGTAGAGGTAAGAACTATACAAAATAAATGTTTAACATGATTTTAAAAACAGTGTTCCAATAAATATAGAAATAAGCATACGGAAAGGTGCAGAGGAAAATTTTAACGATGAGCAATAGAATTAACACGATAAAATATAAGTAATTAAAAAAAATATCAAAAAACATTTAAAAATATTAAAATGAAGTATATGAAAGAAAACAATTTATATAATATTCGTATTCGAAAGAAAGAAAATATGTTACTATGGATAAAATTTTGTATTACTGATTTTATTCATTGTAACATGTTTATTATTATTTTATTTTATTTTTTTATGGTATCTGAATTGAGATTGTTATCTCGTTTAGTTTTTCAGCCTTGATGAAGACCTATATTTATAAATTTCATACTTCTGGTAGGCTCTTAATGGAAGTTCACTGCTATTTTAGATGATTTCTTTTAATAATTCTTCATTACTATTTCCACTTTCATTGACTTTAATATTATTCTGCTCATACATTACATTATTATCTTGATCATAATCACACTCATATAGCTTATTGGTTAATATTGTCTTGTATATGATCTTATTTACCAATTAATTAATTTTATTAGTTAGTTATATAAAAAAAATAAATTGCATCTATTTTTAAATTGAATAACTTTCCGAGACTGCATACGCCTTACTTAGATGGTTTCTGAGAAGGAACAGTTCATTTAAGATAACTCAGCTTTTTCCGGCCATGATCCGCACATAATTCACCTCCTTGCACAATCTTTGGTCTAATGACAGTGATAATTTACAAAATGCTGCTGCGCTCTTGAGTCTTCAAGTATCGTAGCGGTATAGATTTATTTCATCTATAATTATGAGGGATAAATTCCACCCATTCTTGTTACTCCCGGTATATCAACCCTACACAGCCATGGAAATTATAAATTAAGAAATATTTTTTTTGTAAAAACGCTACTTTATGAATAAATAGGAGTGTGAGGGAAGATAACAAGGATGATAAGATGTAACTAAATCGCCGTTATAAAAATGTTTCCAAGAAATAAGACAGTGTAACATCTTGTAGATTATTATTCTAAAGTTTTTTTTCTGTTCTAGAGGGTAAGTAACATTATAAAACTCACTGAATCACTAACTGCTTAGTCGATGCATTTGATTGGTCCCAATTCTTAAAAAAGAATTATCCTGCATTTCTTGAGATTTCCTTCAAAATATATAGATAATTGTTTTCTAAGAATTTGAATTTCACTAATAAAACCCAACACAGTAGCTCTAGAATCACTGTGCTTTGAATATTTGTTGCGAAATCAGATTTCTTAAAAAAAATAAAATAAAATATCGATACAGCTTATAAAGCACAAATTTTGAAAAATGAGGGAAATGAGGTGGGTTGGTAAAGTATTTGCGCTTTTAAGTTTAATTTAGATGAACTCTCTAATTTTTAATTTTTGATTTCTTTTAAATAAGGGTTTAACATATTGGAAACAAAGAATATCTATTGGAATTTTAAAATATATATTAGCAGAGAAACATAAAATACCAAACAATTTTTTCTGTCTTTACACTTCCCTCCATGGAGAGGAATTTGACATATCGACAAAGGAATTTGACATAATCTCTTGATACAGTTGAGAAAATATCTGTTTCGAATCGGACACAGGTAATGAATCTCGTCCTTTTCATTCTGGTCAGGATAATTTTGTAATATGTAGGATAACAATATAGTCTGTAACCCGTACGATAACTATATGGTTTGTAACCTGTAGGATAACCTTATATGAGAAATTGCCGGATAGGGGCAAAAAAAAAGTTGAACAAACTTGAAATCTTACTTGAACAAAATAACCAGAAAAGTAATAATAATTTCAATCATGTTGTTCTCCTTCAACTGATGAATATCACATGCACACAATATTTGAGGGATTGATTGGCTGATTTAAGGCGGTGCAAAGGATCTTATTGGTGAGGGTGTGTGGAGAATTCCGTGATAGGTTACCACCGTTCGCCAAAGGTTAATTCAGGAAAAGTAATTTATTATTAACATTTTCCACAAGATGAATTAATAATAATTCGTTGGCTTTGTCGCCAATAAAATTTTAAAACAGTAATTAGTTGTCCAGAAATTATAAAGCAATCCTTAATAGATTAAGTATTTCAGTCAAAGTACATCAAATTTTGTTTTCATTTTCATGAAAATAGATTTGATTTGATGTGCAAATGTTTTTGTAATATAAATTGGGAGAAGATAGTTCACCGTACGAAGTAGATAGTAGGAAGTATGGGTGGCAGTCACTAAACGTACCAATATAGTAAAAAATATATATTTATTGTTAACCTAGGTTTTAGCCCACTTTGTAGGGCTTCGTGAGGGCTGTCTTCATTGAAACAAGGATGGTAACTGACCACTATGTCATTCAATAGATACTCAACTCAACTGTGTTGATTCTTCCTACAAAAAGTACCCGCTCTGGGTCTCGAAAATTTCCGTTTTACCCTACAAATACCCGCCACATTCCCAGCTCTTGGATAATCATTATAACTGGAACTTAATGATTGTTACGGTCATGATTGTACTGTCGCATTGGGTCTTGCGTGATAATTAATAATACAAGTAATATCAGTAAAGCAACTGTCTCGTTAACTATACGCTTTGAGAGTGAACTATCGTACACTTTTCGTAATTCCCTCAAAATCTTTAGCCACTAGTATTTTATAGTTACAGTCGCAACGGTGAAACTGTCGTGAAGTAATATAGCATTGTATCTGGAGTAATTGTCAACAGTACAAGTATTATCTGTAGGCTAACAGTAGCATTGACTTAAATCCGTCCCAGAATCCAAAAATCAATCTGTCACACACCCTAAAAATAAACTTTCTTAGAATCCAAAAATCAATCTACCACAGACCCAAAAAATAAACCGTCTTAGAATCCAAAAATCAATCTACCACAGACCCAAAAAATAATCCATCCCAGAAACCAAAAATCAATCTACCATAGACCCTAAAAATAATCGATCCCAGAATCCACAAATCAATCTACCACAGACCCTAAAAATAATCGATCCCAGAATCCACAAATCAATCTACCACAGAAACTAAAAATAAATTTGCCTAATGAGTTAAAATTTTAACACGAGATGATTTAACAAGTTTCACCTCCCACGTGCCTCGAGACGACAGCGATGAAGGATTATTAATATTTATATTTTACCTTATTTCTTGCATTCCCATAATTTGTATTTATAATATATAAAATTTTCGTTTAGCCATTTGTTGTACTTATACTGTTTTACAATTTTAGTTATTTTTTTTAAAATTTTATTCTATCCAAATAAATTTTATCTAATTTTAGTCCCAAAAAAAATATATTTCTTGTTTAAATAAATAAGTTTATCCACTTTAGTCTCAAAACATTTTATTCTCTTTATAAGTCCGACGTTTCGGCCAATTCGGTCATCCTCAGGGACAATCTTAATACAATTTTAAAATTAAATAATTTTAAAAAAAACACAAGTTCATGCAGGCTATTCTGCCCAGGTCAATTCAACAATTACCCTAATTACTCAATTTTCACATCAAAATTAAAAACTTTTATTACAGTCACCTATTTGTTAAAATCGAGTTTGTGATTGTTGTGATAAATTTTAACAAATAGGTGACGTTGATAAAGAGTTTTTATTTTTATTTTAATGTCAAATTTGACTAATTAGGGTAATTGTTGAATTGATCTGGGCATATTAGCCTGCATGAAGTTGTGTTTTTTCTTTAAATTATTTAGTTTTAAAATTCTATTAAGATTGTCCCTGAGGATGGCCGAATTGGCTGAAACGTCGGACTTTTAAAGAGAATAAAATCTTTTGAGACTAAAATGGATAAATTTATTTATTCAAACAACATTAACCAGTCTCAAGAAAGTGTTTAAGAATATAAATTAAATTTCTTTATAAAGCTGACATTTCAGCCATTTTGAACCAAATCAATTTTAAAAATCATGTTGCGATAAATTATAGTAAAGAAGGTTGAGTGTGAATAAAATTTTTAATTTAATATGTTGCAATGAAAAAATAGGGTGATTGATGTCCTGGGCAGAATAGCCTGCAAAAAGTTTTTTAAAATGTGGTTCAGTTATGATTTGGTCCTATAATTGTATTGAGATTGTCCTTAAGGATGGCGAATTGGCCGAAACTTCGGGCTTATAAAGAAATGTAAATTGTTTTGAAACTAAAATTGTATAAATTTTATTTTATCTAAACAATAATAACAATATTTAAAAACTCTCAAGAAAGTGTAAACATGATGTATAATTTATTTTATCCAATTTCCGAGTTTTTGATATGACGCAGTTTACGAGACATATTACCTATTTATAATTTCTTATAAGTATACATTGTCCACACAAAAATGGTTGCTGTACAAAAATATCAAATCAAATTAAAGCGAATTTTCGCTCATATAAAATCACACACAATATAAAAAAAAAAAAAAATTGAACACAAATATTTAATTAAGAATCACTAAGAACTAATAAAAAACGAGTTATGGTTATAATTATAACAGTAAACAATAAAGAACGAGCTATCAAGATGAAAAAAAATACACTATAAATGAGGATCCGTAATATTTACTACTAAAAACTACATTATAACTAAAAAAAAAAATCACCAAAATGTAATAAGGTTTTAGTATTATTTTTAATATAGTTTTAGAAATTATTTAATGGATATTTTATGTTTAAAATAAAAAAAATCTTAAACTAGGAGAAAGGGTGCAGTCAAAGTAACTCAAACAGTAATAAAGTATTTATTGTGAACCAACGTTTTGTCTCAATTTTCTCGGATTTATCAGAATACAAACAACTAAAATATTATCTTATTCTCTCAAATAGTATCTAAAATACTATTTAATTCTCTAATATTATCTTACTTTAATATTAGTATATAGGGGGTGACGGTAGCATTGTGGTAATGCGCCTGTCTACTCAAAGGTTGTGAGTTCGAGCCCGGCCCTACCTGGGATTTTTTCTAGCAAATAATTACACAACACTCACTCACAGCCTCCCCCCCCCCCATGGGCATTTATGAGGCCCGTTAGCCAGTGGGTGGTACTCACAAAAATATGCATGGGAGTGACGACACACCCTTTGAAAATCTCGTCAAGAAACGCGCAATGTATTTTCGTAGCACATCGCGATAGGCTTTGGCCCTATACGGTCTGCCGTGCCAGAAGAAGCAGAAGAATAATATTATTATATACCTTTTTTTCTTCAACGTGATTTGTTAAACGCCACACTCCCCTACTCTGTTGATAACTTGTATCCGTGGTTAGCTCATTCTTTGGCATTTCTTCTTTCAAAAAGGTGTTTCCTTTTTTTTTCCTCAACATTTTCCGTTTTTTATTTATCTTCTCAATTTCCCTCCTTTTTTGTTTGTTAATATTTCCTTTTTCATTAATTATCTCAAAAATTTTGTAATTCTAGTTTATTTATACTTTTTACTATACATTGTATTTTATTTTATTTAATATACTTTGTTAATTTTATTATTATTTTCACAAATTTTAAATCATTTTTAACCATAACTTAGCCTAATTTGTTTCATGTTATCAATTTTCTTACTTTGTTACGTTATTTGAGATCCTTGGCTCACAATAAATATTTAATTTTTAATAGTTATTATTTTTTTTTTTTATTGAAGCTACTTGAAATTTCCTTAGCCATAAAAAAAAAGTTGGTGGCCACAGAAAGCGGATTGATATTTTGTTTCGGTTCATATTTTTTAACGCTGGCTACCAAGAGTGTTGTGATTTCATTGGTAATGCTTTACCCAGTCGGTTCTCTAATGCTGTATATACTATTTTTTACCTTCAATTAAATTAAAATTCATATATTGTCCGAAATGACAGAAGAATGTATGTCGTAATTGAAGGTAGGAAAAATATACGTGATTGTTCTAAATTGGAATATAGCCCAGAGTGGTGGAGAACCCGTCGAGTTTTCCAATTTAGTGACAGTCCATTTAGTCGCTAAACCGTGGTTAGCTTAATGGTGCCTCGTTCGGATAAATTTGTATTTCCTTTGTTACATTTTTAATATATTCATGATTGCATTTGTCACGAAATTGCCTATATATGTATATAAAATTCTATAGTATAAATATATTTTCATTTTGTGACCTTCGCCTCCTGCAGCCTATTAGTACAAGAGCCGGGAAGAAAAAAAGGCAGTTATTTCACTCCAATCCTTGATTATTTTAATGAAAACTATGTATGATTGCTAGTCAAAACTTATGAGTCTGCTAAGTATGGGTAAGGGGAAATAAAAAATGACAGCTGTTTCAAAACCTTTAGAAACATAAATTTTTCATTCGGAGCTCTATATCTTAAAAACTACCAACAACACCAGAAAATCTAAAAGAACATTATTTAAAGGGGAGTAAATTTGCTGAAATATTAGCCCTAATAGAGATATTTACGTTCAGTAGTTCCTGAGATATAGCTTTTTAAAAAGAAACATTTCTTAAAAATCTACTGAAAGATTAATAAATTAAGTAGTTAGTTAATTTATTTTGAGAAATCTATATCTCAGACACTATGTGGCTTATAGATGTCTATTATAACTCACATTAAAATTAGTCTAACGTACTATAAAGTAGTTTCTGACCTTTACCTTCGTAGGAATAGTATTTTTCATGATGTTTCCTAAAATAAATTCACAAACTGTTAATTTCTAGTTGTTCATACATAATGTTTGATTTTTGAAAAAAATATATCTCTCGACCCAGAAGACGCACATATGTCTGCCGGCACTCAAAATAAAGGAAATTTAACTTACTATAAAGTAGTTTATGACACTTATTCGCATATGATTATAAATTTGGCAAATGAAAAGTTGTCGGAACAATTGTAAATCTATTTATTTTAGCAAATATCATGAGAACTACTACTCTAACGATGTGTTATTAGTAGTTTTAAAGATTTAGAGCTCCGAATGAAAAATTAATTGTTTTTAATATTTTGAAAAAGCCGCCATGTTTTATTCCCCCTATGTATACTTGGCAGAATCAACAATTTAGACTAGTAACTATACATAGTGTTAATTAAAGTAATAAAAAATTAATGTGAAATAATTGACTTTTTTCTCTTCTTGGGGTCTTGTAATAGTCATATATTAGACCAAGGAACAAAACCAGGAAAAGAATGAATGAATGAAAATTAATATTTATTCTGGGACATTTGGTCCCATAAAAATAACAATTTTATATTTACAGTTATAACAGCACTTAATATATGTATAATAATAAAAATTATGATAAAGTTAAGATGAAGTTAATAGCATTTTACTGCTCGCAATCAATATTTGAGAAATTTTCTATAAAATATCAATGCATTCATTTTGTAAGTTGTTATTATTTTATTTATTGAAATTTACAACTCTATAAGAAACACAATAAGTAAATCTAATTAACGATTCATATCAAATGATAATCTTGCGAAGGAACCATCCGAAGGTAATCAATCATTGCTTTAAATTAGAAGATGTTGGCCACCTTCTTTCCAAACGCCTCGGAGGATTATCAGGGATTGTTAAGGATGAGAGATTAAGAACTAATGGGTGAAAAGTTTGCAATGAAAGGACGCATTTATATTTTAGGCCAAATATGCAACGAAAGGGATGTTACGGTCTTTATGGATGGTTTATTTGTGACGTAATTATGACCATCAAGGATTTTATGTAGGATTTGGGATTTTACATTTCTAAATTTCAGGCGCTTTTTTAATATTGCTGGATTAAACTATCTTAAGTCTTGTCTTTCCGTTTTAAGGAAATATTTCAAAAATGATATAGGACCGTCACTCCCTGGGGGTCTTAGTGGGACGGGTCAGGCCTTGGCTTGGATACGCCATAAATTTGATGGTTTGGTGGAGCCCCAAAGCTCAGCTCCGTGTGTCTAAATTAGTTGTGATTATCATAGATTAAAAGACTTTTTTGTAGGAGATTAAAATTTCAGTGCGTTTGTTAAGTAGATAGGTGTTGTAGTTATCGAAATTTACGAGCAGTGATTCCTGTGGTTTTAGTCCTAGATAGTGAACCTGGTGTTAGTGGGATATTAAAAAAAATACTATTGGGTAGGAGAGTAGGTAGAGGTTTACGACGGAGAGTAAAGGTGATCTGGTGAGATTTGTGTGGATTTAGTTTGACTCTCCAGCAGGGATACCATTCTACAATTGATGTTCAATTTTTAAAATTAAATTTGTGATTTATAAATATGTTATAATTTGATTTTACCAGAATCCTGCCTATTTAATATGATGTGTTCCAATAACCATCTGAATGTGATTTTCCTATAATTCAATGCCTATAATTATAGCATCTAAAAGTTACCTTTAAAACGTTTTTATAGTAAAACTACTTCCCAGTGATATTAAAAAAATTAATTAATTGCAATTTCTTTTCAAGTATTTTAGCAAACAATTGATTAATTTATTTTTAATATGTTGATTTTTAGGTTAAAAATATATCTTTTTTTATTTGGGTTGTTTGAGGAAATAAGATTTATTATTTCCTGTGCATCATAAAAATCAATGGGTTACAACAATTCAACAAATACTATCCAGAAATGATAAATTATTATTTAAGTAGGGAGAAAGATACTAAAAGGTTCCAGGAAACATGCCATCTTAAGAACAAGGAAATTAAACTTTAAAAATACCGAAGGTAAATTATTCAGGAATAGATAAGGAAATTTTATTCCATCAGAAATGAAAAAAAAAAACATTTCCTCATAAATAATTACATAATAGATGGAACTTTCAAAATGTATTTTTTTTGTATTTATTTATTTAATTTACATCTGTACAAAATAATAAATTCATAAGTAAATATGTGGAATGTTTCATTTACACTTGAAAATCTTGGTAAGGAACCACTCATTGGTGGTACTTCAAGCATTAATTTAAATTAGAAGGTCCCGTGACCGTCTTCTTTTCAAATTATGAATAGAAGATTATTATGAAAATAATGTTTATTACGGGATTCTGAAAAGTTATATTAATTATTACAAGATTCAAGTCCTTACATTTTATGCCAATTAGTTTTTATTCAAAAAACAATTTCACGGTCTTATTATTCTTGAACTTATTCCGTGTTTCTATAAAATACAATAACTTACTACGTAATACTAGAATGTGTCTGGAGATAATAATTGATTTAACATTCATAGTTTGCCATAATTGCGTTAAAAAAAGTGTAAATAGCCATATTAAAAGATTTATTAATATTTATCAATAAATCAATTTAATATCCAAAACAGTCTCAACACTATTTATTTATTTGTCCAACGTTTCGGCCCTTCTAGCCATCTTCAGGGACATCTAAACATTTAACAGCTTATATTACAACTTCACTTTTAAACATTTACAATAACATTATTATTTACTATATAATATAACATACCTTCAACATAAAATTCCTTCTCACATTAATTATTTTCTACTTGCAGGCTATTTTGCCCAGGTCAGTTGAGACTGTTTTGGATATTAAATTGATTTATTGATAAATATTACCTGGTCTCAAAAAATTTTTGAAATAATATAATTAAAGATTTATTAATGTCAGAAAATCAATTATTAGAGAAAAAAATCAAATATGAAAATTATGTGTAATATGGACTTTTATAAGTTTAACCCAATAAAATGAAATTGACAAGTTCTTTATTGTTTAATAATTTGAGTTTATAATCATAATTAAAATAAATTAAATATAATATAAATTAAATAAATCATTTGATTCATTTTAATTTTTTTTTAAAAATAAATATGAATGGTAACCTGTAAGGTAATAATCTTAATTAAGTAAACTAGTAAGCATTCTAAGTGCTGGTTTCACAATCCAAGTTTAAACCAAGATTAGTGAAATCTTGAGTAAAGTCAATAATTATCCGTTGCACTAGAATCGTTAATCATTAAATCTCGTGCTTAATGATATCCGGTTAAACTGAGATTTAGAGTAAATCTACATTTAATACATCTACAGTTATATATCTATATTTTCTTTATTTTCTGTTATAACCGTTAATTTGGACTTACCATTAGTTACATATTTATCGTTTATACTTCCTCACGCCCAACGGTGAAGGGGGTGAGTTAAATGAAAATAAAAATAAATATAATCGCAAAAGGGGAGGGGGGAGACAATACAATAAAGAATAAATTCCTCCTTAGGCGCCACGTTATTTTTTCTTGGAAATAACGAAAACCCCGAAACAATATGCCCACAATATAACTGAAATATACCACTATATAAATAATTATCAAATTATTACCACTGGCGAATACCTTTACATGTAGATAACAGAAAACCTAGTGGTGTTACCTCCCACCTGTTGAATTATCGTAATATTAAGTGAACATAACTAAAAGAAAACATAGGTAAATTAACAAGTTGAGAGCAGTGTACATGCATAAGAAAGAACAGAAGAACTATATGTACAAAAGTTTAATAAGAAGAAGAAATATATGTACACAGAATGAAAGAAAAAGAATTCATATCAATTAACAAAAAAATTAAAACTCATAAGTTGACTTAACCTTAACTTAAATGCTTAACCTTATCAACTAAATTTACATTATTATGCAAAAAGAATATAAAATTTAAAAAAATAAAATAAAAATAAAACTTTGATCGAATCCCACGTAGTCTTTGTGTGTACTCCTGGCAGAACACTAGGTTGTCCGATATTTCCTTTCCGATCACAGTCTCACCTTTTCCAGAAGTATAACGATGACACCTGCCACTACTCTCCTATCCAGGACGTGCTGAAGATTCGTTGCCACGCAGTCCTCCATATTCCCACTTCTAGTGTTAATGACCGTCCATTAAATAGAACACCATAATTTTGAAAAACAAAACATATACGATGACATTTCTCATATGGTGCTATTTCGGTTCAACCAGTAAAGACAGAGGGCCTTTAAACTATTACAACTTCACATTGAAAAATCGTAACGCGTTCCAAAATCATACTGTCACCTTCACATAACCAAAACCCACTCGTCTGAACATACGTGTTCAAAATCAAAACTGTCGCCTTCACCAAAAAAAAAACCCACTCGTCTAAAACACATCGCTCATGTTTTTTTTTCACCATGACAACCGTAACACCTCTTGTCTACACAGATCTAGACAGTGTTTTTATTTCACCATGGCAACCGTAACACCCTTTGTCTACGCAGATATCGCCAGTGTTTTTATTTCACCATGGCAACCGTAACACCCTTT
>NW_027107593.1:972303-972925 GCF_000696795.3 Halyomorpha halys | reverse complement strand
CGCAGATATCGCCAGTGTTTTTATTTCACCATGGCTACCGTAACACTGTTTACTTCGAAATTATTTTCAGATGTAACGTACTTAACTGCCATCCCCACACCTCTCAGTGCAGACGGTTCACATTAACTTTGACTTCTGTCAGAACAGGTATGAGTTCTGTCTCCTTCATTTCCTTCCTTTTTTCTTATCCCTCTTTTTTATGTCTTAGTTTGTACTTTCTTTTATATTTCTTCTTTTTATCTGTTATTATTTCCGTTTTAAATGATTGTTTATAACCTTTTTTATTTTTCTTGTTTCATTGTATACCCTTGTAATTTTCCATTTGCTTTTCTACTTATATTAAGTGTTAGTATTTTTTTTAGCCCCGACGAGGCCCTGCAACGTAGGGCGAAACGTTGGCTCAATTTAAATAGTTATTACTATTAAAATTGAAATTCTTTATCACAGTCACCTATTTGTTAAAATTTATCACACAATGTTTCTGATTGTTGTGATAAATTAAAAAAAATAAGTTACTCTGATTAACCATTTTAATTTATATTTTAGTGTGAAAATTGACTAATTAGGGTAATTGTTAATTGATATTTTAGTGTGAAAATTGACTAATTAGGGTAATTGTTAA
>NW_027107593.1:962295-972253 GCF_000696795.3 Halyomorpha halys | reverse complement strand
ATATTTTAGTGTGAAAATTGACTAATTAGGGTAATTGTTAATTGATATTTTAGTGTGAAAATTGACTAATTAGGGTAATTGTTAAATTAACCTGGGCAGAATGGCCTGCATGAAGTTGTGTTTTTAAAAATTATTTAGTTCTAAAATTGTATTAAGATTGTCCCGAATTTGATGATTCGCAGGATCCTGAGGATGGGCGAATTGGTAGAAACGTCTGACTTATAAAGAGAATAAAATGTGTTGATACTAAAATGGATAAATTTATTTATTTAAACAAGAAATATAATTTTTTTTGAGACTAACATTAGATAAAATTTATTTGGATAAAATAAAATTTCAAAAAATAAATAAAAATGTAAAACAGTATAAGTTCTTATACTTATACAACTTAGTGTGTGGTAGATTAATTTTTGGATTCTAGGACGGATTATTTTTAGTGTCTGTGGTAGATTGATTTTTGGATTCTGGGACGGATTATTTTTAGTGTCTAGATTGATTTTTGGATTCTGGGACGGATTATTTTAGGATCTGTGGTAGATTAATTTTTGGATTCTAGGATGGATTATTTTTAGTGTCTGTGGTAGATTGATTTTTGGATTCTGGGACGGATTATTTTTAGTGTCTGTGGTAGATTGATTTTTGGATTCTGGGACGGATTATTTTAGGATCTGTGGTAGATTAATTTTTGGATTCTAGGATGGATTATTTTTAGTGTCTGTGGTATACTGATTATTGGATTTTGGGACGGATTATTTTTAGGGTCTGTGGTAGATTGGTTTTTGGATTCTATGACGGATTATTTTTAGTGTCTGTGGTAGATTGATTTTTGGATTCCGGGACGGATTATTTTAGGGTCTGTGTTATACTGATTATTGGATTTTGGGACGGATTATTTTTAGGGTCTGTAATAGATTGATTTTTGGATTCTAGGACTATAAATATTAATAATCCTTTATCACTGTCGTGAGTTTATTGGACCGCATCTGGACCATATTCGGTTTATTAATCAGCGATTGTCCAATAAATCTAAATTTAAGTAGGTAACCATACAAGGTACCTTCCATAGTTCCAATTTCATCTGTTATTTAGCGAAGGTGTATTGCATTATTTCATATCTTTCCAAATTCAACAAAATGAATTTAATCGAGATAGACTATTTGACAGAAGGCGAAGACTTCAAGAAATTAGTTGCTCAGGCAATAATGAAAAAAAAAGAAAGTATTCCGTTCTCGACAAAATCATTTTTTTTACAGTGATTTACATAAAATAAATTAATGGAATCAAGACACTTTTCGAAGTTACCCGAGATTACCTAAAATTCAGCCTATTGATTTATTATTGTTTCCAGTTTTTTTTTATAATACTGATTTGTTCCTATAGATGCAATTCGAAATGAACTATGATCCACTGATTAAAAATTGCTATAATTTTATAGTAACTATAATATGAAAAATATTACTTAACTGTGCGTAAGTAATAGGAAGAAAAAATCGAAAACTTTGACAAAAATAGAAAAACGTAATAATTATTATCAAGTTCAATCAATTTTTGAGAAGACAATCCACCGACAGATATCTGAGTTTTAGGTAACCTGAGTAACAAAACTGCAGACTAGAAACAGACCGCTAAGTTACAAGAGTGTTTATAAACCCTTGTAAAAACGTAAGTTATATAAATCTTAGTTTTACCAGACATTGGAGCAATCGGCCCTAATGAAGAATTTCATAAAAGTTACAATATTCTGAACATTTTTACGTTAATTTTTTAATATTTTACCAGACAAAACGTCTAAACTTCTAAAGTCTACTCGACTATAATAAGGCCTATCTGGACATAAGGAGGCGAGCTTTAGGGCTCCACCAAACCATCGAATTCCTCTCGTATCCAATCGTTACAGTCAAATATCCTTCGTAAAATCCTTAGTTTGTCACAAATCAAGACATTCACCATGATCATTAGACCAGAACCAGTTACTAATCCTTCCATGAAAACCTTCCCAACCACCCAAACTCACTTGTTTCTAACCTACCTTCTCAATAAATAACTGATAATCCCCTTCGGCGTCTGTAAAGAAGATGGCCCGAGATCTTCTCTAGTAACCTAATTGAACTTTTATCAATGGGTAGATTCTCCACATGTTTGTATCATGTTATTTTATATCCAATAGCAATTTTACTTGTTTTATATAATTTTATACAGTTGTAAATAACAATAACTAAACAATAAAATTCAAATAAAAATCTGAATATTACAACATGGTGAACTCTAATGTAAATCTTTTGACTTTATTACCCTACTGATTCTTCTAATATTATCAATAGATTATTATATATTACATACGTTCAGTGATCTTATCTTGCATACATTTTATGATCTGTTACATTCATTAAATGATCTTCTCGCTTCTATTACCCTGCCTAATCAATTGGTAGTTTAATCTCGATAGGCGCTTAAGCTCCAAGCTCTCTTAATACTAGTTGAGTCCTACCTCGAGCATATTGGTCAACCATAAATTCACTAGTTAGTAGATATACCCGGTTATTACAGGTAGCAGCACTGTTGCAATTAAATGTGGAGGAATTTCTCTGGCATTATGAGAATCTATTTGACATTTGTGATCGATTATTAATCGATCATTTATTTATTTTTTAATTAAAATTATCTGGTTTCCGAACGCAATTAACAAGCTCTCTAGAGACATTTTCCCAAATTTTTAATTTCCTTAAATTTAAAACCGTTTTTAGATAGAAAACCTGTTATAATTTAAAATGAGTTCACTATCTTACAATGAATGAATGAATAATATATACATTGATAATCAAATTTTTTTGTTTAATATAATTTCTTACTCCTATTATGTATAGAATCATTTAATGTTTTCTTATTTTTAATATTTTCTGATACTGTTTACTTTAAAATTACTATCGAATATAACGTATTCTTAACCGCCACTCCCCACTATTGCTCTATAACTTCCTGTCAACCGTTCACTTTCGCACTCTGTCTGATATAGTCTGAAAGGTATGTTTCGTATCTTTTTCATTATCTTTCTTTATTCTAGATTTTACTCTTATTCCCCCTTTTACCTCTTTTAGTTTGTACTATATTTAATGTTTCTTCTTTTTATCTATTGTTATTAACGTTTTCATTAATTGTTTAAAACCTTTTAATATTCTTATTTCATTTTACGTTTTCACACTGTACATCTTTCTAATTTTTCATTCATGTTTACATTATTTAAGTGTCTGTATATTTTTTTGAGCCTTGATGAAGCCCTACAACGTGGGATGAAACGTTAACAAATAGTTTAATTAGTATATGAGTTTGTTTATTTTACCGCACCCGGACAATGGCTCCCATTTTAGTGTTTTCATCCTTTTATAAAAATAAAAAAAGAAACGTATGAACTTCAGCTCTAGGATAAAAACTGATTACTGTTTTAATGTTAATTTCAATTTTATTATTATTTCATTTAATTTAATCTTAATTCATAATATCGACGAATCATTCATGAATTAACAATGCAAAATGCGATAGGGTATTAACAAGCCGTTGATTTGAGCCGAGCCGTAGTTTATAATTCGATGATTAGAAGTGATTTATTGGATCGGCAAACTGCACTGAGTTTTTGAAATTGCAATTAATCCGAGACCGATTGAGTGCTGATTAATTATTTTGTTCCCCTGTGTATATCGTTGGCGGAAAATGAACATATCCACCGTTGGGCCTACCTCGGCAAACATTTGACTTGTGAAGGTGTGTGTATGTTCCTGATCCTCCAATCATTGGATCTGGGACCTATTCAGACTTTCTCCACGTTTGCATGTAAACAGTTTTTAAAATGAGAGGGAAAGAAGTTTCTTAATAAAGGGGTGTTGTAGCGAACATTTAGTTTTAAAAATAGATTATATAACATTTGTTTTTTAAATATTAAAACCGACGTACTCTAAAGTGTTTTTATAGTGTAAAGACAAAATAATACCTACGGGTCATAATCATTGTGTGCACCTACACTGGCTCAAGCGTCTCTACTCTCTACACAATCTTGGTCCTATCCTCTATACAGCTGACATCCCAACCAATCGTAACACTATCCTCATCACGTATGCCGATGACAATGTGTGCTCGCAGTTAATAACAACCCTTTAATTGCATCCAAAACTCTCCAATCCCATATCACAGCCCTCGAAGAATGTTTTCGTAATTGCAGGATTAAAATAAATCCCATCAAAAATCCCACCTACTAGTTTCTAAGCTTGCTTCCTCTTCCATACCTGATAATCCTCCGAGGTCCCTAAAAATAAGATGGCCTCGAGACCTTCTAAAGTATGCAGATATATTATTAGAGTACTATTAATTGGTTGTTTCTCTACACGCCTGCATCATATTACGATTTTACATAAAAGTTACTGAATGTAATTTTATGTAAATACAGTTGTAAATATCATTAAATAAATTTTTAAAAAAGAAGCAAAGTTTGTCCTGGTCATTAAAAATACTTGATATGAGTTGTGCTCACTTTGAGAAATAATTGTTTTTAAGGTTACTGCAGCTGGACAGTACCGACTGGTTGACTGCAATATAATTGGGAAACTATTTGATCTTTTTTTGACCGCAACCCTGGCCATCTTCTTATATTTAAGTTTTACGGTCAACTATATATATATACATATATAATGGAATCTAGAAGCTTATTAGGAAACTTCTGGAGAGTTTCGGAATGTTTGACTCGATATTATTCAATGATCCGATAAGTCTCTATCAAAATCAGAATGAGGGAGGCCTTGGAAAGTTATATAGAATTCGTCGAGCATAAAGACCTATCGTTAGAATGGACCTATAATCCGTTGTACAGTAGGGACTTGTTAAAGCGGACGCTCTTCAAGGCTACACCTTGACCTTAAAACTCAAGCCTTCCATTATAAACTTCCAGACCACCCAAACCAACTATTTTCTAACCTTTCTTCCTCTTCCTGACAATCCTCCGAGGCTCCTGAAAAGAAGATGGCCTCGAGGCCTAATGTAAAAATATTATTGGAGTGCTACCACATACAGGTTTCTCTACATACATGTAACACTCTATTACGATCTTAGATGTATTTTTTATGTAAATATCATTAAATAAATAGAGAAAAATCTTGACACAAACTGTTTCTTAAAGATATTCATTATAATTTATGTGCACCTTTATGAATTGTGTGTTTTTTAAAAAAATTCTTAATAATATTATTTCGTTCATATGAGGGAATATTATATCGCTTAAATTTCAAATGAATTGATGAGAAGAAGAAATAATATCTATTGAAAGAATTCTCGCAGTGGTAAACTACTATTTAATATTTTCTTTTACAAATATTTTTCGTTAAAAATTTTACTTTAAATATGATAAATTTAAAGTTTAAATTAAAACAAACAATCGTTTCGAGCTATAAGTTATCATTAAAATTCTTAAAAAAAAATTTCAAATCGATTCGAACCCCACTGACCCGGAGAGAAACATTTATAGTGAGTTAGATGACCTCATGACCAGCCAATTACTTATTAATGCTGTATTTATACTTAATAATCCGGGGTTATTGTAAAGCAATAAGTATTTTAACAATCATGAGAGATTTATTGAATGACTGAATATCATAGTTGAATTAATTTGAATTTGGAATTTATTCTTCTTTCTAATAAAACTGGATAGAATAATTGAGATGAAATATCATTTTTTTTTCTAGTTACGTTATATTTTTTATAGAAAATTTAAAACATGTTAAAAATACTTAAAATAGGAGATATAATGCTTAAACAAAATCATATTTATTCAATACTTTTTCAGGCTACTTTTTGTTCCATTAGCTCAAATTGATAAATTCTAAACTCACTTTGATTACTTTGATTTATTTTTCTCATTCATTTCACCCTTACAACCTTAAACTATGCACCATTGAATTTATACAAATATATTTCAATAGTTTGTTAGTTGTTGTTTAGGGGCGTCAAACTTCATTGGTCATCAACGCCATTTATATTATTTTTAATTTTGCTTATATTTGTTTAATTTTATTTATTTTTTAATTTGATTATTTATTATTTTATTTTATTATTATTTGTTTTAATTTTTTTCTGTTATAGTTTTGATTTAAAAAACTGAAACACTAATTCTATTGTTTTATCATCGTCTCCGAGGGTTTTTAAAATATTTGGGTTTATTCCTAAGCTATTGGTGTGAAATATGGGCATCGTTGGAAAATATGGCTTATTGTCAGATTGTTGTTGCAATACTGGCAGTACGGAGACGTTTCTTTTGAAATAAGATAGGGGTGGGTGAGCCTCGTGTGACCTCTACGGCATTTGTGACTGGAGGTACCCCAGGGCTGTACATCCTTTTTAATAATTTTTAATTTAATCCTGGGGCTTTCATTTCTTAAAGATTGCCATTTATCTTTTACTTCCTTTTCAAGAGGTTTGCTCATTTCTGATGGAGTTAAAATTGCTTTAACCAGTCCCGGAAGCGCGAGTGCTTATCTTGCAGCGTGATCGGCTAGTTCATTATAAAAAAATTAAGATGAAAAAAGTAGATTAAAATAATAATTCTTAATAAAAGATGAAAGTAAAGTTAATAACAAAAACAATGACATTAATGAAACAATGTCAGGTTTACAGCCTGGTCTGTAAAAAGTAGGTTCATTTGGCGCATGACTTTGAATGTTCCTTATACAAATAAGTATGAATAAAAGAATTCTTGCTAGGATTTCATTTACAGCATCCTTAGTAAATATTCTTACTGTTTATGTCACCTAAAACTAATATATGGTTCCCTGGTGGTACCAGTTTTGAATTTCGTCTTGAAGTAGTTTTTTATTCGGAGGTTTATGAACTGCCGTGAAGATGGTAATGGGAGACGAGTGTAAACGAACCTCAAAACCTCAATGATAACTTCGAATATAGTGATTGTAATATTTTCAGTAAAGCTAATATCGTTTTTGATTATTAAGGCTACCTCTCTGGAAGGAATCGAACATGTCATACCTCCCTGTCATTAAATAAGTCACCAAGTAAGATTTTGTAACCTGAGATTTTCAATTTCATGTTTTGGGATAAATGTGTCTCAGTTACAGTCAGGCTATATCGATGAAGTTTGATTCAAGGAAAATTTTGAATTAATTTTTTTGACAGGTTATGCCATAAGCATTTCAGTTTAAAATGTTTTTCTTAATTCTGTAATCATAGAAAAAAAAATACAAATTTGAATTTTTTTAAAATAAAAATAAATAAATAAATGGAAAAAAATCTCTCTTAAAATATATACAAACAGAAGGATAAACAAAATGAACATAATCAAACTATGTGTATGAAAAAATAAAATAATATAATCTCTAGTCACATTTACACTCTAATATACAATATTTACACAATCGAACTGAGGATCCCTGACCCCACTCTATCCCCCACGTGTGACGGGTAGAGCATAGCTCAAAAGATCCCAACGCATCCCTCTCGCCGCATCACTGGTACCGCATCACTGGTAGTGTATTTGAAAATAAATGGAATAATATTTGATTTGTAGTAAAGCGCAGTTAGTAAGGAGAGAGTAACTGTAGAAAAGATGTTATTTGTATTATAGTCCATTTGTAAAAAAAGAAGCGTCTTTTTTTTAGTAGCGACTAACGTGGATAGATGTGTTATTATTTTTAGTAAATACGGTTTGATAGCTTCGATAATGATTTTAGTGATAGAAGACAATAAATCCTCACCGTTAATTTAGTTGTCTTGATTAACTGTGGGCTAAGGTTTTTGTTCTTGTTGTTTAATCTTTGGGCAAGTAGCATCAGCGTATGGAAATTTTGAAGTAATTATAGTAGTATGTCTGTTTGAATTATTCTCAGATGTACGAGCACTTGGCTCTAGAGGTGAATTTATTGTTATTATTATTTATTTATTTTTTGGTAATATTTACACCCCTTGTAGTTAGCCGCATGCGTAAGTCCACAATGTACACAAAAAGGCCTATCTATAAATATTAATGTGCATTTTGAGAAATGGTGTTTTCCTTTACAATAATTTTTTGTGTGACAAAAAATAACCTATTTAAACTATTTTCTGATTTTAAAAAAAATTGCCGCTCTTCCAAAATACTCTCTTTATTATTGATATTATTATCCCCAAAACCATGTCGGTAGTTATGCCTCTTTATCATTCTAATGGGTGTTTTTTTAAGCCCGATAGAACTTGAAATTGTAAAAAATAACACAAAAAATTAAATTATAATCAAAATTTTTTTTTTATTCGAAAGATCAATACGTGACATTAACATTTGAAAATGATTTCGGGCATATGGGCACCGCGGCTGTTCTTGACGAAGCGCATTCTGGACGTCCAATTTTGGGCCACTTTTTCGAGCACTGCTGGCCGTATGTCACGAATAACACGAACAATGCTGGCCTCCAAGGCGTCAATTGCTGCTGGTTTATCAGCATAAACCAGTGACTTCACGTAGCCCCACAGGAAATAATCGAGAAGTGTCAAATCGCACGACCATATGCGGCAATTTTGCTTATTAACAAACCCGTTAAGCCAAAAATGCGCCTCATCGCTGAACACAATTTTACAGAATGCGCTTCGTCAAGAACAGCCGCGGTGCCCATATGCCCGAAATCATTTTCAAATGTTAATGTCACGTATTGATCTTTCGAATAAAAAAAAATTTTGATTACAATTTAATTTTTTGTGTTATTTTTTACAATTTCAAGTTCTATCGGGCTTAAAAAAACACCCTATACTTAAAACAAACAGACATCATAACTGGTGAAAGAAGTTTACAGGGAAGTTACTGAAAGTTAATTCTAAACTTATAAAGGACAGTCCCATTTCACCGTGAACTGGAGTATATCTCACGTTTAATTAAATATATACAAATGGCGGAAGGAGTACAGAAGTTGTGAGACGCTGTCCCCGCCCTGATACAGCCTGTAGTGTAGCGGTACCTTCACTAGCCAACTTAGGCACTTAGTGGATTAGCTTTGATAGCGGCAGAGTTGTTATTGTTTGTTTTAGCTTTATGTCCTCTTTAACTTTATATCCACTTTCTTCAGGCTTATTAGTCTTAACTGTGGTTGGCAACTTTGCCAGCGAAACCTCTACACTAGTCATGAATCTTTTAAAGTTTAAGTTCCTGGTTATTGCTGTGTTGTTTAAAATGTTACTATGACTAAGGTTTATGCAAGCATATAGGGAAAGTTAAGTAATTGTTCATCTGATAATTACAGCTATACCTAATAGAACAAGAGAAAGGGGAAAAATAAAGCAGTTATTTCACCCCAATTTTGGAGTATATTAAAGAAAACAAGATATAATTACTTGTCTAAATTAATGATTCTGCCAACTATCGGTAGAGGGAAGGAAAAACTTCGGCTGTTTCAAAACTTAAATAAAATTATTTTTTCGTTCAGAGCTCTGTATCTTTAAAACTATCAACGAGACTAGAAAACTAAGAGAACATCATTCAAAGCAGAGTAAATTTGCTCAAATATGAACCCTAACAAACCTATTTATCATATTTTAAAATGCCTATTATAATTTGGTAAACGCAGCTTAAAATACATGGTACTATATATGTTCAATCGTTTACCAGAAGGACTAATAAATAAATCAACTACTAAAAAAAAAGAAATATATATATATAACGTTATATTTACAGGATGTGTGATATAAATCTTAATACTAAACTCCCTCTGTCAACAACTCAGGAATGTATAAAATATAGGATTTTTTTTTATTTATTTAAGTGTTTCGACCACTAGGGTCATTTACACTGAAATTACAAAGTTAGTACATTACTATTAACATATTTACAATGTTACAAGGTGAGAAAGATATATATAATTACAAAGTGAGAAAGTTTAAAAATTAACAGTTACTGTTACAAGTTACATTACAATTTACAAATTTAAAATTACAATTACTATTACTA
>NW_027107593.1:955548-960240 GCF_000696795.3 Halyomorpha halys | reverse complement strand
CTTTCCTAAAACCGCTTAGCCATTCGGGAAATACATTTTTATTTTCTATGTACCATTGTAATCTTGTTGAGACCATCCTTTCTAGTAATTTGCACAGAGTGTTTGTAAGAGAAATGGGACGATAGTTATCCGATAGATTTTTTGACTTTCCTTTTTTAACTATTGGTATTATTATAGATGTTTCCACCACCTCCAGAGGTAGTCAACCTGCCACTCCAGCCGGAGCTGACCCCGCTACTGGAAGTCTCATTGGCAGGTGCTCACGCAACCACCTTAGAATGGGACAAGGTCCGCAGGGCGACGGCTCAAGATCTGAGGAAAGCTGTTTCCGACCCGGAACGATTCACCGGAGAGACGGGGGAATTGAATCATTTCCTTAAAGGAGGAGATAGATTAATAGCCCGAATTATCGCGAAGACGAACGAAAATATACTGGATAGCGATGACGCCGAAGCGTTGAGAGCAGCGGTCGTCTGTAGGGTGAAACGCAGCATCCTTAATCAGATCCAGCCAGACGAAGAGACACCCTGGATCTTAGTCAAAGCAAGGTTGAAGAAAGGCTGGACGTGCGGCAATTCCTACGGGAATGGACGCCAGGAGAGGGGGAGCCTTCCAATATGCAGGCACAAGAAGAAGAAAGTCATCGGGAGACGAAAGCTCTACTGGGGGAAGGTCATCCGAAATGGAGGAAGTAGATGAAATCGTCAACGATAAGAAGCACCAGATCGTGTGGAAAACGAGGACCTCCGGCATGATGAAAGTGGAATACTCCAGATACGGACAGAGCTCCATTAATACCATATGGTCGGAACCAGGGGTACGCCGAGATCAGATATGCCGTGCACTTAACGATGCGTCGAAACCTTGCAAAACGTTTTATCTATACGTAGGGAATTCCGCCATTCGGAACAAAATCAAGAGATTGTGGAGACAGGAACTGATAGTGGTGGACAGAACTTTCATTAGATGTACAATGATGGTGGAAACTCTGTGGGATGAGAAGCGACAAAAAGAGGTCACTCTCGCGTACCATCAAGGGAAGACGAACCACCGCGGGTTAAGCGAAACGATACAGGCACTCAAGTGACGCTACTTCTGATGGGGAATGAATAAGACGGTGCTAGAGGTTATAGTCGTATGTAACGTATGCCTTAGTACGAAATATGACCGCCATCCTCCTAAAGCAGTGCAGGAGGAGAGGCCTACGTCCCATAGACCACTTTGTGACATCCAAATAGACTCTTTCACCTGGAAAGACTTTAAATGGGTGACAGGCATCGACCTCTTCAGCAAGGTGGCCATGTCGTATCAGGTACGAGATAAGTCAGCCGGAGCAGTTAGCGTTGAGGGTATGGTTCCGATTTTATGGAGTCCCAGACCGAATATCGTCCAACGGAGGTTGGGGATCCGACAGTGCCGCGATAAGGGAAGAAATGAAGACTCTAAGTGTAGAATGGCACATTAATAGTCCTGGTCATCCAAAGAGTCGAGGGGGAGTGGAAAGGCTCCATAGCATTCTGAGGGTCTATCATGCGGATAAAGGGCTAGGACCAGATGAGGCGATGGTTCGAGCGGTGGCCGCTTACATCCCAACTTAATTCATTCAACCACAGGGTTCTCGCCGTTCGAAGTCTTCTTTGGGCTCTTAGGGCGACGTAGGAACTTCACGGACACAGCGGATGCGGAAGGGGAGATTATTAGTCATGGGATGGTTATGCCCAGATTATGGGATAAAGCTATAGTTATATATATAGTATATAATATATTGTATATATAATATGATATATTGTATATAATACAATAAGAATTAGCAATGTATGTGTGTGCTCAGTAATAGATATTATTGGATCCTTATTTTCATGATATTCTGTATCATCTTGTTTTATCCTCATTATTATATTAATGAAATAATTGTAAATTTGCAGCTTTATTATTCACTTCAAAGTCCTTTCAGTTATTTTTATTATTATTTTTTTAATTTAATTTTTTTAATAATTGTTATTTATTTTGATTTTCATTTTAGTAGTTGTTAATTAAATTATTAGTTATATCACTTGAGTTCGAATTCATATTGTACTTAGCTTAAAAATTGTATAGCCTCCATAACGCCCTAATGGTCTAAACTGTAATTAATAAACTTCATTAATGTCTATCATATTTATGTATTATTTTGCATGTTGTCATCTGGTTGGCCCATATTAGGTGTAATTTTTTAAGTGAATAAAATATAATTAAAAATGCCTTTACATCTTTCGGATTGTAAATTTGGAGTGTGGAATATTCGTTGTAACTGCTTCCTGAGCCGCTTTCCCCGGCCTCATTTCCAGGTATTTCTGAGTGTCTTGGAGTAATAAATCCTTTACAAGATAAATTAATTAAACTAATACGTCTAAAATTTCTGAAATAACATGCATCTTCTTTCATTTTATAAATTGGGGCAATGTATATCTCGGTTTCTCAAATGTTTGGTTCTACTTTACATGCCTTGGTTCCCTTTAATAATCATCCTATCATAAAAAAATGCACGAAAAAGAGGTTTGTTTTGTCAGATTTATTATGATGTGATTAGAATGTGTATAGTTCATATTTTTTTAAATATCTTCATTGAAATTTACAACTGTATATTACATAATACATTCAGTTAATTTGATCTAAGTTAAATTGGAGTGTTACAGGCGTGTAGGGTAACTATCATTGGTAGCACTCTAATGACATTTTAAATTACCTGGTCTCGAGGCCATCTTCTTTTCAGGAGTCTCGGTGGATTGTCAGGAATGGAAGAGGATGCAAGGTTAGAAACTCCCTAGTTTCAACCACCTGGTTTGAGTAGTTAGAGAGTTAATAATGAAAGGAGTGATATCTAGTTCGGGGTAGATCGGTTACATAGGGAACATTAAGGTCTTTATGTATGATGTTATTTGTGACAAAGTAAGGAGCATTGAGGATTTTACGAAGGATTTTGGATTGTAAGGATTGGATACGAGAGGAATTCGAAGGTTTAGTGCAGCCCCAAAGCTCAACTCCATATGTCCAGATTGGTCTTATTACAGTCATATAGATCAGTCTTTTGTAATGTGTTGGAAGTTTAGACCGTTTGTCTAGTAAGTGCTGTAATAGTCACAATCGACGTGCAGTCTTTTCAGTCTTGTGTGAGGATTCCAGGTTAATCGTTTGTCAAGATGTCCAAGATAACGAATCTGTTCTACAGGGGTTAGAGCCACATTATTAAATGAAACTGTAGGTTTTTGACGAAGGGTAATGGTTATTTGATGAGATTTCTTGGAATTTATCTTAATCCTCCAATTACGACACCATTCTTTGAGGGCCAATATGGAATTGGAGAGTTTGGTATACAATTAATGGGTTATTATTAACTGCGAACACACATGTGTCATCAGCATACGTGGTGAGGATAGTGTTAGGGGTGGTTGGAATATCAGCTGTATAGATGGTGTAGAAGATGGGACCAAGGATACTATCTTGAGGAACTAAGGATAGAGGGATGAATAGGAACCATTGGAATAATCTATCAATGAGAAAGGAACGAATAATGAGAAAGTATGTAGGAGGTAGGAGTTTACGGAGTTTGTTAAGCAGTCCTGGGTGCCAGACTCGATCAAAAGCCTGTTCTACAACGAAAAAGACTCCCGCGCAGTACATTCCGCGCTCAAAAGAAAACGAGACTATGTCCACCACACAATGACATTGCTGGATATTAGAGTGGGGTGTTCGGAATCTAAATCAGGGATTATATGATTGGAATCCAGGATGGGGTATAGGCGTTTCAAAATGATTTTTTCAAGGATTTTGCCCATGATCGGTAATGGAGGGATAGGGCGATAGGATGATGGGTATTCTGGAGACTTTTGGGGTTTTGGGATCATTTCAATAATAGATAATTTCCAGAGGTCAGGAAAATATGTGGAACTGAGTACGGCTTTATATATGTAGGTGAGGAATAGGATGACTTTCCGAGGAAGAAGTTTTAGAATGTGGGATGTTATTAGGTTGTATCCAGGAGCTTTTCGGGTAGGTAATCTTTGAACGATACTAGTTATTTCAGAAGAATGAAAGATAGGTGAGAGGGTCATTTGGAGCGGATTATTTAGTTGTGCTTCAATACATTCAAGGTGAATTTGGTCAAGGATTCATAAAAATAAAGTTAAAAACGTAAAACGGTCCCTTACTGTTATTTTATGAATATGCATCCTTTTGAAAGCAAGCTCTAGATTTATTAAACGATTAATACTCAAACTCACTCACTGTTGGGTGCTACAGTCCTTGTAGGACCTGGGCCACTGCCACCACTCTTTCCCATGCCTCGTGGTCTCCAGCGAGACTCCTCCAATTTTCGATTCCCATCCCTCTCAAATCATCCATCCACCGACGCCTGGGTCTGTCCCTTTTCCTTTTTCCTTCTGGTGCACGATTTAGCATCCTTTTAGGCAACCTACAGGCTTCCATCCTTTCCACATGCCCCAACCATCTTAACCTGTTCTTCTTAATTGCACAGAGTATATCTCTATACAATTTATTTAGTTCGTCATTGCTTCTGATTCTCTCCCGAACCAGTACAACTCTTCTATTTCCCTTGATTAGAGTCCACGTCTCTCTGCCATACATTACTACTGGCCTAATTATAATTTTGTAAAATGAAAGCAAAGCCTTTCCTTGAAAGACTTATTATTATTA
>NW_027107593.1:947660-954073 GCF_000696795.3 Halyomorpha halys | reverse complement strand
TATTGTTCTCCGTCACAACTCCTCCCAGGTACTTGAAAGTACTGCAGCTGTGAAACATGTTTTCCCCCACATCCACAATATCTCTTCTCTCCCCGGTCTGTGTAGAGGTTTTCCTATATTTAGTCTTTTAACTATTTATATTAAGTCCTAAATTTTGTGCTGAACGATTAATATTAATTTATATTACTGATTTGAGGTCTATTCACCATTTTTTCATTTTCTCTTAGTAATAAAAGGTTTGTTTGTAATTAATTGAATGTTATGTTAACTTATTTGGAATTTCTGTTTTCCTTGACACGATAAATGAGTTGATTTCATTAGGGTAATGTGGTGCTATGGTTTTGATATGTTGAATAGCAAATCGTTACGGTTAATATATTTCCCTGATTATCCTGTCGATATTAATAACAGAAATACATCTGTATTAATTAGTAAAGTCCAATCAAGGCTATCATTACCAACTCGCAACAGCTCGGCGTTTCCTAATATTAAATATGCTTCTGCGAATTATGTTGCACAAACAGTATTAAAGCTGAATTCTGAATGTGATTACCGCGTAACATAATACAATTTTAAAATTAGTTCAATTATGGGTGGTATGATTGTTGAATATTCTATAGAATGAAATTAGATGACCCAATTTAACCTTTAAGCCTTTAGCCTACTGTATGGAATGAGAAAAAATATTTATATGATTTCCGCCTGAACAAAGCAACTTTGTTTTTGAGTGTTAAATCACGATTTTTTTAAATAAAAAAATGTTATTCCTATGAAAGTTGTGCCCTAAAAGAAATCGTTCAGTAATCACTCTAGTAAATTTACTCTTCATTATTATAAGCTGTCAAATTTACCGTATATTGAGTTGACAATATAATAATATGAAGGTAAATTTACCGTTTATTGAATTGACAATATAATAATATGAAGGAAAATTTACCGTATATAGAGTTGACAATATAATAATATGAAGGAACATTTACCGTATATTGAGTTGACAATATAATAATATGAAGGAAAATGTACCGTATATTGAGTTGACAATATAATAATATGAAGGCAAATTTACCGTTTATTGAATAGACAATATAATAATATAAAGGAAAATTTACCGTATATTGAGTTGACAATATAATAATATGAAGGAAAATTTACCGTATATTGAGTTGACAATATAATAATATGAAGGAACATTTATCGTATATTGAGTTGCCAATATAATAATATGAAGGAAAATTTACCGTATATTGAGTTGACAATATAATAATATGAAGGAAAATTTACCGTATATGGAGTTTCAGGAACCCACCTTCTTTTCTATTCAGGGCGCAAAATTTAATCAACTCTTCCAGCAACGTCCTCGTATGTTCTGCTGGAACAGACACAGCAGCTTGACCCTACACTCGCCCGCGAATCCTTTTTTATATTTTGCTTTGTAGTAGCTACCTGGATTTGGTGTACAAAGGCTGAGGTTGATAAAGACTGAAGTTGATGCAGTCCTTTAAGCTTTCTCTCTCTCTCTCTCTCTCTCTCTCTCTCTCTCTCTCTCTCTCTCTCTCTCTCTCTCTCTCTCTCTCTCTCTCTCTATCTCTATCTCTCTATCTATCTATCTATCTATCTATCTATCTATCTATCTATCTATCTATCTATCTCTATCTCCCCCTCTCGCTGATAAGTCCCACTGAAAAAGAATTTTATTTATTTTTCATAAATATTTTAAACCAAGCATTATTTGTTAAAAATTAAATAAAAGAAATTGCAAGGCTGTGAGACGATAATTCACAAGTGTTAGTGATTTTAGTGAAAAACATGTCTGACATTTTATGGTTAAGCTTATATGACATTTCAGGAACTCATTCACGCAATGGGTATTAGCTGAAAGGTTTTCACCCCTTTAAATGTAAAATGTCCCAACAGGAGCCTTGGTTAACCGAAAGGTCATAGTATATTGGGTATTGTTTTGTGTCTCTTTTCATTTATCACTTTACTAAAGAAATGAAATTTCTTTTTTTTTCACTCTAATTTTAGTTCATGTAAGATAAAATATAGATTTCATATTGAGTAGTGACCCCGTCAACATTTCGTCATCATGTCAGTGTTTTTAAGCAACACATTAAGCTGGTAATATTTCTATTGTGTTCTTTAGTTTGTTTGATATTTGAGAAGTGGATGCACTTTGGGAAGCAGTAAGTCCAACCATTTAAACATTCAACGTATGAAATTTTGAGCTGTTGGCAATTTTTGTATATATGACAATTGGAGTTTCCAAACACATTGTATTTAATGTGACTTGGTTATTTGTACTGAGGGGATGTGAAAATGTGTATTTCTGTCAAAAATTCTAATTTGAAATTTATCATAATAGCAGTACTTTATTATATATTCAATTATAGCTAAGTGTATGTACAAATAATTAAAACAAGTCATATTGAAGATAAAGCAAGCTTGAGTAACAAGAGATCTCTCATTATACTGAGGATGCTCTCTGGCAAGTATTTATATTAATAATAAGCGAAAAAAATAGTTTTATTCTGGTGCAAATATCCTCTGAGAAAAATCACTTAGTTCATACTTTATGTTCATTTATTTATATTTATATTTTAACTACAATCAAAATTTTATAGTAAATGTTAAAACTATACATATCGATATAGTACAAACTTATACTATTAGTCTTGTCCATTTAACTTAATACAATTACGCTGACATGTACAATAGTAATTTGTACTTTGGTAATTTTTAACTCCTGTAATATCACTAATAGTCCTCCCTATTATGAAAAAATGTAAGTATTAGTGCAATAACCACGTTGTTTCCATACTTGTACTATGAACCAATACTATTAGCTTTCATTATAAAACAGGGCCCAGATTATTCAAATGGTGGAATAGTTGCACCTACTGATGTATAACCTGATAGTTACATCTAACAATACATACAATTATAGGTAATTAAGAAGTAAAAGCTGACATGAAAGAAGAATTTATTTTGGATGTAGAAAAATAATTAAAAAATAAATAACATAATTTTATTTTGAATTGAAGGTTCTTAAAGTTATTGGTACTGATTTTTTTTTTACTGTGCTTCTAATATATTTTTATAAATGTTTTTCTATTTCATAAATATATAATGTTTATAATTTACCATATTTTTTTTAGGATACTCCCTTATACAATACAAGTTTCTTGATACTAATTACATTTTACATATACTCTATTTTACATTGTAGAAAAAAAAAACCAAAACATTATTGAATCAAAATAAAATAAGTGACATCGAATATAATAAAATACATATCATTGAGTGACATAAAAATAAAAATAATTTATTTATTTGTTTATGGGGCAACCCCAGTACAAATAGAGTTAGCCTGTGAAATACATGAAATAGATAATCAACTTTAGTAATTTTACAAAAATTATGAGCTAAAGATTGTTTATATAAACTAATAACAAACATTATATCCAAGCTGGGCTATCCATATTTGTTAGAATAAAACAGTAAAACAAAATCGTCACTTCATATTTAATAATATTAAAATACAAAAACTATACCTCCTATTGGGACGATAGGTGTCCAGCTCTAAGGAAAAGGTTTTGGGTTACATATATAAAAAAACAGTTTAAGGTCCAATCCTGAGAGTACAGACAGAAATTCATACACCTAATTTCGGCTAATATCGCTTAGCTTGGGCATGTATTGGATTCGGTTCTCATGGTACGCAATTGGTCAACAAATGGAAACAATCTTCCAGAGCCGTTCCATCACAAGCTGGGAAAAACTTTTGTGTAACATGAAGTATATATATATATTATTGAGTAACATGAAGTGTATATACCATTGAGTAACATGAAGTATGTATATAATTGAGTAACATGAAGTATATATATCATTGAATAATATGAAGTATATATATCATTGAGTAACATGAAGTATATATATCATTGAATAATATGAAGTGTATATATCATTGAGTAACATGAAGTGTATATATCATTGAATAATGAGGGCTTGCGAAAAGGCTGGAAGAAATTATGTTTATACATGTAGTGTCAGTTTATATATGTACTAATGTACATTGTCTATATTTAAAGCAATGTGCGTTTTAAATATCCCTGTGTGGTATGGATAGTTATTAGCGATTATTTGGTATATGTTTTGGAATATTTTTTTTTTATGTTGGTTGAACTCATAAAGCTTTATATGGGGCAGACATAAGTTAAGATGGATCTTAGTACAGCTTTATATATTATCAATTTATTTTCAGTTGATAAGTTTGATTTTTCATTAAAATAAGGAGATATTGTATTTTATATAAAAATTTCCTTGCTTCTTCCAACTTTTAATGTTAAATGTTAAATGACTGTTTGTTGTCTAAAGTGACTCCTTTATATTTAACTGTTTTTGCAAAAGATAAAGGGGTATTATTCTATAGCTCTAATCTATAGCCGATCTTTTAGTGAAAATGATAGCTTCTGTTTTATCAATATTTAACACTAATTCCCATTTTTAAAGGTATTAGATGTTTTTTTGAAAGCATCTTTTAGCCTATTAACAATTGTGTCAATCGCTATGAAGAAATGTACCTTCCGCAAAAAGAACAATGTGCTTATAGAATATCTAGGATATCTAGGCCCCAGTCAATCAGTTTTATTATCATAATAAAGGGCCCAATGATAATGATAGTTAATGGTGTCCAGTGCTGATAAGGTCCCACGGATACACAATGGTTTAGCCTCACGTTATGAACTTGGTTCCGAAGGTTTATTATTAACAGATTTGGATACGTAACAATGCAGCATTACATAAATCCTACCTTATCCTGTTGTCCTACCGGTGGGCTTTAACCTAAGTTGTTTTATGTCTCAGGCACTGATAAAAGAGTAGCCGAATATGCTCTATCTACAGGTTGGATAATTGGATCATTAATCAATGATAATTAGGTGTGGTAGCGTAACCTACTGTCAGGCGGTGCATCATCTCCCCGCTGGCGGAACCTATTGCACTACTGTCACTGTCGGGTATTTACTGCCCCTCCTATGTCGATAGAATGATGTAGCCGATCTCGTTGTTTTTTGTGAACTGAAGTTATTCGTCCTGCCTATTTTATTTTCAGATACATCTCAACCATCGAACTATTTTCAAGAAGTCTATACTATTAAAATATAAAAAAAAAAAAAAATCAGAAAAATGTTGTCTTAGTTACTCAATAAATCACGAAACAAAATTGTGAAAGATTAGTAAAATGAAAAAAAAGATTACAAAATTTTTAAAATAACTAATAATGAAAAAATACATAAGGAAAATAAAAAGATTCTAAAAATTAAAATATATCCCTTGAATTACAAATTATACAAAAAAAAAAAAGTATATGAAAAATAAGATCATGAAGATATAAAATATGAATTATATAATGATGATAAACTGAATAAACGTATAATGAACATAAGGAATAAAATAGGTAATGCTAACAAAACAAAATATGTTATAATTAAAATGAATTGCAAATTATGCATAAAACAACAGGTAAGTCCTCACGAAACCTAATTTACATTATCAGAGAACACAAAATGGACGTAAAAAAAGAAAAGAAAACCAAAGGACTAACTAAACACAGTTTACAGGACAATCATAATTTTAATTTTGATATTGTTGACATTTTATAGAGCTGGATCGAAAAAATTAGCTTGTAAAGGCAAAACTTGGGGCCTAACTATTCCTTTAGAAGCCATGAGAGATGTCGTTAAAATAAGAGAAAAATAATTTTAAAAAGAAACAGTGAAATGAAAAAAAAAAAAAAATAGGTTCCCGGTATTGAATATTTTACACTATTTAAAGTTCCCTGGTTTCGACTCCACTTATGCTTTTGTGACGACAATTTTTTTTTTTTTTAAATTACAACTTAAAAACTAGCTGTCGTAAACCTTTCAAATATATTAAATTAATCAAATGGTACCCTTGTTAAGTCTCAACACTCTTTATTATATCAATAGCCCAACGTTTCGGCCAATTCGGCCATCCTCAAGGACAATCTAACATTTAACAGCTTATTGTCTATTCTTTTGTAACAATTTTAACATCATTATTAATAATATACCATACCTTAAATATAAATTCACACCTCACATCAAAAATTTAAAATTGTTTTACAGGTTATTCTGCCCAGGTCATTAATTCCAAGTCAAAATCACCCTATGAAGAAGTCAATAATAAGGGAATCATATTAATTATCAATAAGCTTACCTAAGATTATGTCTAGTTAACTATTTTTTTAAAACTTCATTAATTTTTAAAACTTTAATTTTAGATTAAACTACACTATCAACTATTAGATAAACAAACTATTTATAACCTTCCAACACACTCAGGTCAGGATTGTTATTAATTTAATTCCAATGGTCTCAATTTTTATTTCT
>NW_027107593.1:946283-947525 GCF_000696795.3 Halyomorpha halys | reverse complement strand
ATATTTATTCATACATTACACTGATTCAGCATTCGGACTGATATGGCCCTCTGTCCGCTGAAATAGCACTACTGCTCATGTTTAAGGTTTTTGAGGATCGGTTAGTAAGAAAACTGATTTGCATACTCATGTCTTACAGTTAAGAATAAAAAAGTTTTTTTGTGAAAATAATGTTTCTAACTATATATCTAACGCTAAAATATACAAAATACACATTAATATTAATAAATTGAAGAATTATTTTATAATTGAGTTTTACAAAAGATTAATGACTATTAGAAATAATTCCTAGGTTTGAAGTAGAAAGAATAATAAGTGTCTCTTATTACTAATTACTAATAAGTAACTCGGCTATAAAACAATTGTATGTAATGTTTTCATTAATTAATCTAAATTAATTTTTATTTGTACAATTAGTATTGTATTATACACACAAGTGTGTTGTGTGGAGCCACACGTTGCTCAGTGGTTAAGACACAGTCTTACCAATTTGATGTCTATTGGCGGTGCCGGTTCGAATCGTCCCAGGCCAGATGACTTTTTTGCTTGAGTGGCGGTCCCACAAAATGAAAAACTTTGACCTCCCCCGAACCATGGTTAGGCAGTAGAGGACTCCAATAGAAGTCTTGGCCGAAAAAGTGTGTTGTGTGTGTGTGCTTAATCAGGAAAATTTCCTCTTAAGAAAAAGTAAAATAATTTTATCTAATTTTCTTATCTTCGATTTAATATATCTTTTATAAAAAATTATAACAAAAAATTCTTGCCAGGAGTGAATATTTCCCAGAAAAAGTCATTGCTAAAAAGAGAAAACATTTCCATTATTTTAGTAATTGGCCCGGTGTCGAAGGGCTGACATTTACAAGTCAAGGCGAAGGAAACGGAGGGAGAACACGCCATACATTAGAAATCAGAATGTAACCCTTTCTGTAATGTGACTCCCCCTCCCTAACAGCTTATTTACCAGCTCCCTCTCTCAACTTTTTTTCCTTAAGAATTACGTGATCCAATCTTTTCGCAACCTTATTATCAGCGAGTTGCCGATGGGTCCCTCATACTGATTCCGATTACCCTACTTCGTTAGCATTATCATTAAACTTAATGATGTTAATTGAACTTAACAATATTACTTCATAATGTCTATATATGAGATAAGTGTTAAATATGAATAAAATATAATTTCAATAATATATAGAAAAAATCGATTATTTAAAATCACTAAATTTTTATATGATATGAATTTAA
>NW_027107593.1:941234-944467 GCF_000696795.3 Halyomorpha halys | reverse complement strand
TTTATTCCTAAACCTAATATACGTTTGCACTATTGCAATAACGATTTTTTCTTTAATTTTAAACTACTAGGCTCCACTATCATTGAAAAAAAAATCCTTCAAATATTAAACAAGATACGCCAATTTTTGTTTGTACTTATTTTACCCCGCAATTCTGATGACTTTGGTAAACCCTTTTTTCATCATAGGTTCCAAGGACATAAATGTTTTTATGTCATTGCCACCTGTTATTTTTACTCCTTAGATGTTCTGGAAGGTAGGAATTAGAAAAAAATGTTACTAATTGGATTTCTAGATTTAAAAAGTAATTTTCGAATACCTTCCACAAAATAGTATAAACCATTAAAGAAAACAATAATTGGGTGTTCAATCACTGCAGTATGAGGATTTTGGACTGTAAGGATTGGATTCGTGAGTAATTTCATGGTTTAGTGGATCCCAAAAGCTCAACTCCGTATGTCCAGATAGGCCTTATAATAATCATGTTGATCATTATTGTTGGGTCTTTTGTAATGGATTGGCAATTTAGACCGTTTGTCTAGTAAAGCTTGTAATAGTCGGAATCGACGAGCAGTTTCCTGTCTTTTCAGTATTGTATGAGGATTCCATGATATTATAAATGTAAAAAATAAAGTTTTATTAATATACTGTATACCGTAAAGGACTATGGCACAGTTTTTTATTCCTAAACCTAATATACGTTTGCACTATTGCAATAACGATTTTTTCTTTAATTTTAAACTACTAGGCTCCACTATCATTGAAAAAAAAATTCTTCAAATATTAAACAGGATACGCCAATTATTGTTTGTACTAATTTTACCCCGCAATTCTGATGACTTTGGTAAACACTTTTTTCATCATAGGTTCCAAGGACATAAATGTTTTTATGTCATTGCCACCTGTTATTTTTACTCCTTAGATGCTCTGGAAGGTAGGAATTAAAAAAAATATTACTAATTGAATTTCTAGATTTAAAAAGTAATTTTCGGATACCTTCCACAAAATAGTATAAGCCATTAAAGAAAACAATAATAGGGTGTTCAATTACCGAAGTATGAGATGAATCAAAATCTGCAGTGATTGATTTTTATAAAAATGCTGGTTCTAAATTTTAATGAAGTGGACTATATTTAGTGGATTTAGAGAGATGAAACATGGCCAAATTTTGGTATGCCTCTATTATTGTGTAATTATTACAATTGATAATTTGTTTAACCAAAGGTGGTTACAATTTGTTTAGTTAAGTCGGTTGAATTTTTATTATGGATTGCATAGATTATTGACCATTTACTTGATGGTTGACTACTGATATGCAGCTTCTGTAGATCTTGAAGATTAGCTTTGAAGATTGATCTTGTTCTGTTTTCAGTTTTCTCATTCCGTCTCTGTCCCTACCAGGCTGTGTCGATCAAACTATTCACTCATCCTGACTACCAGCAAAAAGTAGTTGTCCTAGGCAGCCTGTGGGTTCATCCATGGGTTTGTCCTCGCTCATATGTGGTACCAGTCCTCTTGTTCTTTGGGTACTGTTTACTTCATTTGGATGCCACTAGATGGCAGAATTTTAGGCTGCCATTCAATATGTTTGAGGTACTTCCTTAAACATAGGGTATTTTTTAATGCGTATCCTACACCAGGGACATCTCCTCTGAGATCAACATCTCCAGAAACAAATTACCTCGTTTTTTTTTTGGCCTTACTTGAACAGCTTCTTCTCTTAAATGTTGAAATATATTTTGGAGGAACATCCTTATAATTTCTTCTTGATAACAGGAGGTATTTTATTACATTAGTTTTCGGTAAAAAGAGAGGAAATGAGATAATTTGAGTAAAAACGTTTGTACCGTAGTCACCCTAAGGAAAAGTGGTGCAGAGCTAGTGTACTAGAGTCCCATCATGCAGCTTTGCATCCTAAAATTGTAACAATTTATTTTTATCAAAAATTTTTATCAATGTTATATGTGTATATTTTAAATTCTTGTAATCATATTACAACATATTTGTCATTTTTTCAATTTCCATTTTGAAATCATGTAATCTAAACACCTATAGTTTAAAATTGTTTTCTAACCACATTATTTAAAATATTGTCTTTCACTATTAGTGCATTCATCCATTTCTGTAGCACAATCCAATGCTTTATACTACACATTACGTCTTTGGGCCATATCAGCATGTCCAGAATGCTTTTTTTTTTACCTTCCTACTGATATCTCCTGTTTTAATCCATTGTGTAATTTAAGTTAATTTTTTTTACATGATTGGACAATTTTATTCCAATACCTTTTATACCTACCCTGATTTTTTAATATTTATATGACCAGCCTATTAATTATAGTGTATTTAAAAGTTTTGTGTTTGTTTTATTATGCGGATGATGTAGTCATCACAGGGAGAAACAAAACAGCACTGGCCGGTGCTGTAGAAGAATTCAAGAGAGCAGCACAGGATTTAGGACTTAATATAAATAGTGAAAAGACCAAATATATGAAAACCTCTAGACAGACCGGGGAGAGAAGAGATATTGTGGATGTGGGGGAAAACATGTTTCACAGCTGCAGTACTTTCAAGTACCCGGGAGGAGTTGTGACGGAGAACAATAATTTAGGAGTAGAAATTAAGGACACAATGGTAGACGGAACCAGATGTTTCTATGCTCTGCTAATAGCTCTCCGATACAAAAGTCTTTCCAGGAAAGCAAATCTTTTGTTGTTCAAAACAATAATTAGGCCAGTGGTAATGTACGGCAGTGAGACCTGGACTCTAACCAAGGAAAATAGAAGAGCTCTACTGGTTTGGGAGAGAAGAGTCCTAAGAAAGAACTTCGGAGCCATCAAAGAGGAGCACAGGTGGAGAATCAGAAGCAATGAGGAACTAAAAGAATTGTATGGAGAGCCTGATATCCTCTGTGCTCTTAACAAGAGCAGGCTAAGATGGTTGGGACATGTTGAAAGGATGGAGCTCTGCAGGCTGCCTAAGAGGATGCTAAATGGTGCATCAGGAGGAGAAAAGAAAAGGGACAGACCCAGGCGTCGGTGGTTTGAATGGCGATGATTTGAAGGACGATTTGAGAGGAATGGGAGTTGAAAATTGGAGGAGTCTCGCTGGAGACCGCGAGGGATGGGAAAGAATGGTGGCAACAGTGAGTGAGTGTCTGTTTTATAGTTTACTATGTTTTTAATATTTTAGTTATGTATATATATATATATATATGTTTTTAATATTTTAGT
>NW_027107593.1:937858-940738 GCF_000696795.3 Halyomorpha halys | reverse complement strand
CCCCCTCACATCCACCCTATTCACCAGACCTTTCTCCAACAGATTTTCTCTTATTTCGGGCCCTTCATAACTCTCTTAACGGGAAACACTTTAATTCGCTCGAGGACTGTAAAACGCACAAAGAAGAGTCCATTGCGCGAAAATCTGAGGGGTTCTGGGATGACGGAATTAAAAAATTACCTGAAAGATGGCAACATGTAATAGATCAAAATGGGTCATATATAATTGATTACAAATATTTACAAGAATGTGAAGTTTTTATTGAAATCAACAGTTAAAAACGCAACGTTTTAGAACCCTGTATTTAATACATAGGTAAGTGTAAGTACAAAAAAAAACCTTTATCTTTATCCATTTTCTAGGTTCAGAAGGCTTTTCTTTTGACCACCAAGTTTAAATTTTTGTTTAAAATCCCTTTTCAATGAAATTTAATTATTCCATGTAGGATTTATGATAATTATGTTTCACAGCCATTAAATAATTATTTGAGAAAGGACCTTGAGGATATATTGACTGAGGAAGACAGTGTCCGACACGGGCTATAAGCAGATGCATGTAGAACGCAAACTACACATGTTCGGTGTGAACACAATGACCGGGGGCTTCGCCGGCGGTGGTCATGAATAAATTTAACTGTTTGATTGACTGATGTTACTGTGTCACTTGTAAGGTTCCTAAGTTACTGAAGTTACTGGTTACACTATGTTATCAGTCGGAGATGGGGTTTTTATAAGATTAGAAAAGTTTTATATGATAAATAATTATATTGTAGGAAGATAGTCCGGGTGGCGATCAATAAAGGTATTAAAATAGTATAAGAATACCATTTATTGTTAACCAACGCTTCAGCCCACTTTATAGGGCATCGTCAGGGCTAAATGAAAAACGAAATACAAACATTGTAAGCATTGACAGAACATTTAAAAGAAAATAAAAAATAAAATTTCAAAACAATGGTTTTGTTTATAAAATATATAAAAGAAATAATAATTATAATTTAAGGAAGTATACATATAAGCGGATTATAAACTAGTTAATAACAAATACAACCAGGTGTAATGTAATTATAAATACAGATCTAGACTAATAAATTGTAGAAAAATACTCGTTAGAACTAGTTATAAATATGGTAAAGAGGTAGGTGTAAAATTTAGAACAGAGGTGAAATAAATATTTGAGTATTGTAATATTTAAAAGGGAAATATTAAGAAAATTAATAAAAATAACAATTAAACTTAGGGGGAAGTACCTGTCAAATTGAATCAAATATGACTTCTGAGGAGGTTAGGGTACGGTTCTGGATTTGCCAGATTTGGAGATTACGTACCATAATAATTTGTAGATATGTCTTAGTAAGTAATCCTCCATTTTATTTTATTAATTTTAGTATAATTTTTAAAGAATTTCTATTTCAATTTTTAAATAATGTTGTCTATTTTTATCTTTCTATCACCCTCGTTGAACAGTACTTTCTTATGTTATAGGTTTTATTTTTTTTATAAAGTACAAAGGACGTTTTCGATGCAAACGTGGATGTCACACACGTTTAAACATGCTACAGCGTTTTATAGCTACTCTAAAAGGAAACAAATTTCTTGGGGTTTTACAATTCTTTTTTGAATTCTGACGAAATAAGTCTAAATATTCTAATCTGGATTATCTCTATAGGAAGTTTGGTGAGTCAATTTTAAAAAAAAAATTTCTTTTGAGGTTAATGACTTCCAATTTGATTAAATTTCTTTATTAAAAATATCACCACATGGTAGAACGTTTCGGGACCACTGTCCCATATTCATGCACCTCAAATCTCATAATTTCTTCTAAGAAATCATGTCACAATTTGTGCATCTTCACTACTCCTTAGCACAGCCATCACTCTCCATCCACAGTGATGGTTGTGCTAAGGAGTACTGAAACTGAAGATGCTTTCAAACTGAAACTTGTGACATGATTTCTTAGAAGAAAAAAATTGAGGTTTAAGGTGCATGAATATGGGACAGTGGTCTCGAAACGTTCTACCATGTGGTGATATTTTTAATAAAGAAATTTCATTAAATTGGAAGTCATTAACCTCAAAAGAAAATTTTTTTAAGAATCTAAATATTCTTTATAGAACATGAGAATAAGGTTAAATTATACTTAAATACTTAATATCTATGATCACATATAGTCTAACTCTAATTCCAGCATGTATAAGTGTATGCATAATTTAACATAGTAATTTACTAACTACGTCAATTCTAATTGTAACTTTGTAAAATGTAAATTCTAATTGTAATTGTTAATTTGTTAATATAAGTGTTAATTTGTAACATTCTCACTTTGTATTTATATGTAACTTTCTTTTTTTGTAACTTTGTGAATATGTTAATTGCAGTCTACTAACTTTGTAAATCCAATGTAAATGACCCTAGTGGTCGAAACATTTAAATAAATAAAATAAAAATATACTTCGACTAGAATATTATACATATTTTTGATACAGAATTAATTGTTCTTTTTTGTGTTATCATTATATTTCGTGTTGAAAAAATACCTATAATGTTGCAAAACTCTTTAGGGATGAAATGATCCGATATAAAGATAAATAAAAAGAAATAGTTAATCTAAGCCATGTGTATTATTAAGAAAGAAAATAAACCATCCATCGCAATTCCAGTTAAGGAAATTATGGAATTGGAATGGAAACTTTAAACTAAGATTTAAACCTTAAAGTTTAACGTACATTAGCATGAGTTATCATTCATCCTTTCACGTACAATATTTTTATTTCATATTTAGACTCTAGGACTACATCTCGACAAACGACTGACATGGAATCCTCATACAAGACTAAAAAGGCAAGAAACTGCTCGTAGATTCCGACTATTGCAACATTTA
>NW_027107593.1:935850-937418 GCF_000696795.3 Halyomorpha halys | reverse complement strand
TATTTAATCAAAATCATTCTATACAGGAAACAAAATATGCATGTATTGTTCAATTGTAAGAGAGTAAATGGTATTGTTATATATATGTATATATGTATTTAGACTCAAACCTATGACTATCTGGACTTGGAGGCTTCACTGAACCATCGGATTTCTCTCGTATCCAATCTTTACAGTCCAAAATCTTTTATAAAAATCTTAATGCTCGATGCTTGGTCACAAGTCATGTCATCCATCAGGACCTGAATGTTCTAAATGTTTTTTCGATTTGAACAGAACCAGATACTGATCCTTCCATGATAAACTTCCTAACCACATTGTTTCTAACCTGGCTTCTCCATCATTACCTGATAATTCTCCTAGACGTGTGAAAAGATGATCAAGAAATATAATTTTAAAAATGTTATTAAAATTCTATAAGTTACGTGTTGCATATATTTTTAAAAACATTTATAAGTATCAATAAATAAAGAAAAAAAAAAAGGTTTCACTGATAATATTTAATTTTTTTTCTTTAGACCCTTGTACGCTGTTATGTCACAATTAAATATTTCAATTGTATACAATGGTATACCTAGCGTACTCCCTCATGTATTTATTCATTTTAATATAATGATAAAGTATGGAAAATGTTCTATATTTACCAGTAAATAATCTATTGGATTTGCATGTATGTTCACGGGAGCAACTGTCCATTCTTGTGGCACCAATGTTCTGATATGAGATATGCGACAACCCAGGTAGTCTATAATTAACATGTTATATTTAGTATTGGGCAAAGTGCGAATTTCAGTACATGCCTAATAAATAGCGTGTAGTCATGATATGCAGGATTTTCAAGAATTATTTTTCGAAATCTACAGATACTGTGGTTTGATATTATATCGTAGTTATTGTTTAATTTTTTTTTTAACTTTTTTAATTTTTAATACCATGCCTTAGTTTGGTGGGGCAAATAAATCACATATGAACATCACACTTCCAACTTTCACATACCACCCTACTTAAAAATAAATAGACAGAGATAAAATTAACCCTTTTATAGCTATTTAATAATTAACTAGAATGATACATTTATATACATTTTACTTTACTTTATATTTTACGAATATATAAGTGAAAATAAGGTCTGACGACTGTAATAATAAAACTAGTATGTGACTTATAAGTCTTTTCAGATTCTTCCCTGAGAATATTTTATAGTTTTACTTCTCCACTTTTTATGTTTTTCATACTTGTTAAAGACTTCTGGTAAAGAACAGTAACAAATTGGAAGGAGATAATAGGGCTGATGGTCAAGGAGAAAATAGTTC
The DNA here is from genome assembly GCF_000696795.3 of Halyomorpha halys. NCBI lineage: Eukaryota > Metazoa > Arthropoda > Insecta > Hemiptera > Pentatomidae > Halyomorpha > Halyomorpha halys. The sequence continues at coordinate 936,105 of NW_027107593.1, read as the reverse complement.
TTAACTATTTATATACTACCGCTGTTTCGATCCACTGTTTGGTCTTCATCAGGGCTAAAAATAAAAAGTTGCAAATAAAGTAGAGTCAAGATAAGAGTAAAAGAGTAATAACAAATATATTATTGAATATACTGAAACTGAAGATGCTTTCAAACTGAAACTTGTGACATGATTTCTTAGAAGAAAAAAATTGAGGTTTAAGGTGCATGAATATGGGACAGTGGTCTCGAAACGTTCTACCATGTGGTGATATTT
>NW_027107593.1:905908-931280 GCF_000696795.3 Halyomorpha halys | reverse complement strand
TATTGGAAATATTTATAAATTTCATAAACAAAGGAGATATAATAACTGACGCTGTAATTATTAATGAGTTGACAAATTAATATTATTGAGGCAATAGCAAATCTTATAATAAAGTCATATGTATCGAGGTATTAGCCATGATTACAACAATATGTCGTTTATTAAGGTTTTTTGCTATCCGGCCCCGATACCTGGTTAGGGTAGGAGTCTCTTACTGCGTCCCCAGATATGAAAACATCTGTGTTAAGTTTGTCACATTACCAGAGTCCCCTGAGAAAATTAGATTGGCTAACCTTTAAGTGTTGTAACAAAAATGACAGGTTTGACGAGGGAACGGAATCAAATTAACCAGCTGCAGGCCCTTCCTGGAAATCTCAAACTTTTTCACCCATGTGGAGGGGGACCCCTACCTCGGGAGTCTTCGATCACCGATAGCCAATGAGATCCGAAATTCAAAAATAAAGTAACACCCCAAAACTGCCACACTCAACAGGAAGGCTTACACGGGTGAGGACCACAGTCAGGAAGATAGAAGATGCACTTCGACCAGACGAAGTCGTGAGAAGGGCCACGAGACCTGGACATCCCTTATGAAACAGAAGACACCTACAGGCACTACATCCCACGGCATCAGCAGCTATAAGTATAAATTAACTAATAAGTAATCATAATATAATCTATATTTTATGGCAACCTTTATCTGAATCATTTTAATCATAATAACAAATTGTAAATAAATACTTAGTTTCTTTATGTAGTTTATATACTATTATATAACCTAATATACCACCCTTTATTATACTATATAATTAATGGTAACAACATTTTATAAATATAAAAGTATTTAATTGGTAAACTGGTAAACACACAAACAGCCTGTGGAAAAGAATCCAATTATAATAATAGTTTTTTAGGACTCAATATTTAATTAATTAACTTATTTTTGGATAATGGCCTTCAGCGATTATCCTGGCATCCCGAAAATCTCCATAGATACATAGCAAAAGACCTATTTTTTATTTCTTCTTGACTGCTGCTCTGACCATGATAAATTTATATGAATACTGTTATTGTTACCGTTTGAAAGAACGAAGCAATGAAAGATGCGGTGCATTCCTGGCTCGTAGGTCAACCGAAACCTTCTTTTATGAGGGTGTCGATGTGAGTTATTTTCTTGATTATTCTGCTTATCCAGAAGCCCATGACAATGCGTGTTCAGTTTAAAAAAAGTAAATTAGTTGACAAGGATCTTATCTTGGATAAGATGAGACTGATGGGTAACAACCGCTCGGAGGATGGTAACCTCGTCCTATCGGGTAACCTTTTCCGATAAACCCGAGGGAGGTAATCAGACCTGATAGTGCAAGAGCCGGGAAGAAACAAAGGCAGTTTTCTTACCCCAATTTTTGATTATTCAATAAAAACTATGTATAATTACTAGTCAAAATTGATGAGTCTGCCAAGAATAGGTAGGGGTATTAAAAAATGGTGGCTGTTTCAAAACCTTAAAAAAAACATTGGTTTTTCATTCTGAGCTCTATATCTTAAAAACTACCAACAACACTAGAAAATCTAAGAGAACATTATTTAAAGAAGAGTACATTTTTTGAAATATTAGCCTTAAAAGAGCTATTTACGTTCAATAGTTCTCGAGGTATAGCTTTTTAAAAAGCAAAATATCTTAAAAATCTACTGAAAGATTAGTAGTTAGTTAATTTATTTTGAGAAATCTATATCTCAGGAACTATGTGACGTACAAATGTCAATTAGCACTCAAATTAAACCTAATTTAATGGAATATACAGAAGTTTATGACCTCTACCTTCGTAGGAATACTAGTTTTCATAATAATAAATAAATTGATTTATAGTTATTCGGACAATAAATTTGATTTATGAAAAACTTTATTTCTGAAACCATTGGACGTACTGATATCTGCCAGCACTCAAATTAAAGCTAGTTTAATTTACTGCAAAATAGTTAATTATGTTTATATTTGCAGGAGCAGTAATTTTTATAATATTTGACAAAATAAACTCACAAAATGTTAATTTCTAGTTGTTTGTTTAAAATGTTGAATATTTGAAAATATATATCTCTAGATCCATAAGACATACATATGTCTGCTAACACTCAAAATAAAGGAAATTTAACTTACTATAAATTAGTTTATGACACTTATCTTCGTAGGGGTAGTAGTTTTTATGATATTCACATATGAATATAAATTTGGCAAATTTGTCCGAACAACTATAAATCAATTTATATTAGCAAATATCATGAAAACTACTATTCCTACGAAGGTAGAGGTCAGGAACTTCTTTATAGTCCATTAAACTAGCTTTAATTTTAGTGCTAATAGACCACTGTACGTCGAATAGTTTTTGAGATATAAATTTGTCAAAATAAATTCTGTAACCTTTTGACTGTATCTTTTAGTACGTCCCATATAACATTTTTATGAAATGTTGCTTTTAAAAAGGGCTCATATTTTAGCAAATTTACTCTAATTTAAATGACGTTCTCTTAGGTTTTCTTGTGTTGTTCCTACTTTTTTAGATATAGAGCTCCGAATGAAAAATTAGTTTTTCTTTATCGCTTTGAAATAGCCGCAATTTTTTATTCCTCCTACCTATACTTGGCAGACTCATCAATTTTGACTATTAATTATACATAACTTTCATTAAAGTAATCAGAAATTGGGGTGAGATAACTGCCTTTTATCTCCTCTTGGGTTCTTGTACTATGGAGGGTAGCCTAGCCACCAGATTCATGCAGGGAGGTGCTTCGTCTTGCCGAGTACTATTCCGATAGAGGCGAAGGGGGTGTGTAAGCCCAGAGCTAGCCAACGAGACCTGCGAAGGTATAACAGGTGGAGGAGAGAGGTCATGTCAAGGGTGAACAAAAAATAACAACCTTTTAGAAATCAGGATCGGCTAAGTAGAGGCTGTGGATCAGTGATCTGGTTTTTTTTTCAGAACCCCTTCCAATTTGAAACGTAGTTTGATATTAATGAGTATAAAGGTAGGATTTTACTCCTTATACTGCACTGCATCAGGGCTACAGTTTAAAGAGGCTTTGTAGTGCTGAGGTGGGCTGAATTTGAGTTCATGGTGGTGAGTCAAAAGTGTTGGGGCACACTTGAGGGTTGTGAGGGTGATCTGGGGTCCTTTAAGATCCTTATTTATAGGCCTAGTGCAACTGTGACCGAGAAGCGGTATTTTCTTATTTGCTTGAGGTAGTTTCGTGCGTTATTTTGGCATAGTTTATTTATTATTTTATAGGCATTGCTAAGTAGTATGTACAATAATTAATGATGTGTAAAAATAACAATACGTTTTTATAAAAGAAAATAATATATAAATTTGAGGTTCGAGGTGCTCCGCTATTTTTGTTTCTCTTTAGACCGCATTCCTGACTATCTTCTTCAAAACTTTTTTAATAGTTTTAATATAATACAAATAACATGTTTCACTGTTAATTTCACTTTACATACATATAGTATGCGGTTTCCCATGGAATATGTACAATTTCCAAATAAACCCCTATGTCATAGGGGTACTGTGTAAGAGAATATATATAATAATTTATTATAGTTTCTAGGCTTTAATCAATTATTTTCTGTTTCAGGTAAGTACACTTTTGATAATGACGGTGATGTTTTCATATTGGAAGTAAGGTATGCCAAGATTTACTATATTATTTACTCATCTTTTTATGATCTTATTGACAATTTTTTTTTTTTTTTACAAACCTGCCAGCAAGGACAACACAGATATCATTTTCGATTCATCCTCACACAATTCCGCCTTCTTTCTACTCCAATACTCTCTTTTTCCAACCAGTTTTCATCCGTTATTGACAATTTATTTAGTATCCAAGTTTTTTTAAAGGACACCTTCGATTTACTACGTATTAATTATACTTTAGAATAGTTTTAGTTGAGGTTCAGAATGTGTTTAGTAGAAACAAGTAATTTTTAAGAAACTTCTCTCAATTGTCTTCGTCCTTAGGACCTTAATAATTTAACCTCACTTACGAAAAATATGACTAAAGAGATACGAATCTGGCTTTTTCATATTGGCCTGTATAGTTCAAAAATTCAGAACAAAGGTAAGTAATTACATTCAACCGATGCGTGAACGTTGCGGATTAGTACGAGCTGAAATGGAATTGTGGCAGATCAATATCAAGATTTCAATCAGTTATATTGTTACATGTTGGATATTTACACTCCTGATTTGGCACGGGATGTTCCGGACCCACCATGAATTTTCACTTTTTTCTCCTCTTAACCCTTTACTAGTTTGTTTGTTCATTTTTGTTTAGTGGCGTAAAACATCACGGGTAATCAACGCCATTAATTTCTTATAAATTTTTGGTTACATTTTTCATATTATTTATGGATTTATAAATATATCAGAACACCTTCTTATTTTAGAAACCAAAACAGCTATCCCACTGTTTAATAATAGTCTCTAAGGTTTTTTTTTTATTCTCAATCTGAAGCTATTGAGGTGGGACGTAAAATATAGACTAATTGGAGAAGATGATCGGGTGGGGGGGGGGTGCGGTCAGCAAAAAAAAAAACATAAATGAACAAAAAATTATTTATTTATGCCGACGTTTCGACATGAGTTTCAGGTCTTCATCGGGGCTGTAGAACAAAAAGAGATAACAACCATCATTTAGAGAAAAAATTATTATATTACTCCCAATATCCTTACCATCAAAAACTTAACACAGCCTAAAATCTTAATTATCTCTATTTTTCAATCTAGATTTCCAGTTTCATTATACTATCTCCGTATTAAAAAATTCTCTTAAACAAGACTTCCCTCCCAAAATCACTCATTTACATTTATAGTAATCTACGATCGACTATCTACAACTCATTGTAAAATATGGACATTCCTCGAAGATATACCTGATTTTCAAATTCTGGTTACAATATTTACAGTTTGGAGGCGCTTGTTTTGAGATAAGATACGAGTGAGTGATTCCTACGTGACTTGGAACCCATATACATGTAACAGACATATCCATATTTTGTAAAGTGCTTAGGTAGAAATGAATGTAGTACGAGATTTTTGGGTGTACCTGATACAGTAGTCTAAACCTTTTAAAGCGCTTAGCAAATCTGTAATTATTGTTATGTTGTTCTGGGACGAAGACAAACACCCCCTTATCATAAGGGGTTCCACATACTGGCAATTTATTAACTCTTTACTAAAAGGTCCATAAGGCCCTAAGCAAATAAGTTTTCATTTTTGTTTATGATGAGTCTAAATTGCACAAAAGTATGAATTTTACAAATAATTAAAATAATAATTGATTTTCTATTCTATTCTAAATTATATAATCACAAATTTTTTAAGCATGATTGTTCAAATTTTGGATTTTTTAATTAAGTTATGTCGCTAAGCAAACATCAGTCCAGTAGGTAAGGCTTTTGTGTTTTTAAGAACCAGTATTTCTGTGATGCTGCAATAGGTATAAAAAAAATTTAAAAAAGACATTTGACCTTTACCTCAAGAGAATATCTCACATTTTTAACGAAAAGGAAGTTAAACTAGTCAAGCCAAAGTCAGACGAGCTATTTTGGGTTTGGAATATTTCATGGGATGATGATAGATATGGATTGTTTTTAAGTACTTTTTAATAAGTTTTGAGAGAGTAATTAAAAAAAAAATCATTTCAGAGAATAATATAGATCTTATCAAATCCTAAGGGTAACCGCACACTGGCAATTTTAGTCAAGCAGACTTTTCAATCACAAAAATATAAAACGTCATTTCTTAGAGCCCGCACACAAACTACAACTAAATAATTCCAATAAAATGTTCGATTTTCCTAGAGACTAAATCGTTGATCGCAAAATATAACACACATATGTTCACTTGTCACCTCACACTGGCTATTAAAAAGTTGCCCAATGATTTTTCCTTGGCAATGTCGTCGGGGCCATATCAACTTGTTGTAAGACATGGAAGTATTTATAGAAGCAGTTAAATTATGGCACGCTGTATCACTCAAAAATACAAAAATATTTTATCAACTTTCAAAAAATTTACATAATTGTCCATCTATAAGCTTTGTGTTAACCAATGGATGCACCCGAAATTTTCCGTATTTTTTTCTCTGGACGAAATCCATTTTGAAAATAGTGTTAATCTTCTATTCTACCAGATTAGATTTTTCTTATTACTGAAACTAAAAGTTGTTAGTGTGGGATGAGCTCATAGATTTTTATCAATTGAAATTAATGGGATCTCGAAGATCTCCCAGGCCAGCATCTGGGATGAACTGGAAGTTTTAAATATGTTCCCATTTCTCCGAGCGATTTTAGTCTGTATTATTGTACTTTGCAAGCTTTATTAGTATGAATTAGTTGTTTTGATCTCGGTCATCTTCTCTGAAGGAACATGAAACTTTATTAGTGATTAAGGAACAAGAACTTATTCCACTGCAATTGTTTAAGAAACGCATAATTTTAGGATTCGGTTTTTTTGGTGTCTCTTCCGAAAAGGCGCTGAGTGTGACCTAGTAATACTTCTCCTAGTAAGTTTCCTAACTTTGTGGAGTAGTTCCGACCCGCCCAGTCAGTTCATCTTCTGCTGTCAAGAAAGTGCGTCACACGTGTTTTGATCTGACAGGCTCACCGTGCCCGATTACGTTACAAACCGAAGGTCAATATATTTCACTTTAGACAGTAAATTCAAGCGCTTCACCGTTCTTCGATACTCGTGTTTGTGTCATTTTCGTCAGGTACCACTACCGTTTATGAATGGCGATCGTGTGATCGCCATTCATGCGGCTCACCCCGACTTTCTGGTTCATCGCCTCTCTTTCCAAGATTTTTTCATGAATTCTTCAATCGTTATTTCAGTATTTCTTTGATAGGGATATTCTATAGGGATACTTCAATATTCCAGCCTTTTTTGGTTTCAACGACGAAAAAGTGTTGGCAACCAACGTCACATGCAAGAATAATTGTGTATTCCTGGTTTCTTCTGTGCTCGGAACCAACGACATTGATGAAAGTACTGGAGAAAAGAAAACCTGAGGTCATAACGTATATGACTATATAACGACTATATAATACTCACAAACTGGAGGTGACACTGCTAACCAAATGTGAGCAACATACAGCGTGCAGCGAAGTACACATCGACCGCCAATGACTGTTTTCTATACAATGTTGAACTTAAGAGGGATCAATTTTTGGTTATTCACCTCGGGAATCAATTGGAATGAATTCCAAGAAAAGTTTTCCCCCAAGAATTGTCACATGAACTGTGTATCGGACAACTTCAGCGAAGAAGCCAGCTGAAATCCGGCCTTCCCACCTCCTTGAAAATTCGTCTCAAGATCCCTCCCGGCTGTTGATCGTCCAAAATCAACCCCTCTCCACCTCCAAAAGCGGTCCATGTGTTGTGATTACATGGTGGAAACAACAATGGTGGAAACAAGTGGAATAAATTGGCCCACGAATCACTCCTGTGTAAAATGCAACCAAGGAATTTGCCCCTCATGTGAAACTACTCTATGCAAGATGCTTTTCAGCCTGTTCTTGCGATCCTTCATCGGCTTTGATGGACGATTACTCCGACTTATTTCTGTCCCCACACATTTCAACTTCATGTCTGACCCCTTTTTGAATTTTGTTTCGAGGATAAAAGGTCCTATTTTGATTTATATTCATAACCATGATGTGCGAATTCCGCATTCTGACTTTTTTTGGTTTTTGTACCTAAATAAATAATAAGAAATGTTTTAAATTTATTTTATATTTTTCCCTAATTGTCTACATCATCAAGATGGTCGGTAATTTTTGGTTTAATTAAATAAGGCGATTTAGGGACTTCACGATTTTTTTTTGTATCGTGTGCCTGTCAGGCTCACTGCGCCCAGATTTTTAGAATCATTGACCTACGAAGGGTTAAAGAAATATATATTCAACAGAAGATTATATTAATGGTAGTGGTGATGATATTTTCCAACCAACAAGACATCTAAGAGATTTCATAGATAGTGATTGCGATAAAAGTAGTGTAAAAGAAAATATCTCAGTAGAAGACATATCAAATGGAGACTTCACTAAATCTATCGACCCTTCACTAATAATCGAGATTGGTGTACATCATTAGGTGTACGTTTTCGTGAAAAAGAAGCGTTGTGTTGCTGGTAGCCGCTTTTTTATTTTTAATGAAAAAACCTTCCTGGTGATTTCAGACATACGATGGGGGGAGGGGTTATCTAGAGTTGACCAACCTAACTATTGTGGGAAGTCAAGATTTTTATCTTATGGGGCCGCCTCGAAAGTCCACCTCCCCAGGCCGGTTTCGAAACGGCACAGCCCGCAGTTCTCAGATTGCTAAGACCCCTTTGAGTGAAAAGGGTTAGAATATTTATTTAGTTATTTGATTTTCATATTATTCTCCTGATAAGGTTATGAAAATCACTTTAAACAAAAATTTGGTCCTATATATTAATTACCTCTTGAGATAAACTAGTGTAAGTTAGTGCGGGGCGTAGCCCAGGACGGTATTGCCATGTAGTTACAATTACGTGGGAGGGCGAGAGAGACAGCAATTAGCTGGGAGGAGCACTTCATAACTCGAGTCTTCTTAATTTCATTGCCACCTCCCTCCCGGCCCTCGAGGACTCTCATTAAGGCAGGCAGTTTTATGCCCTCCATACCGTCCTGTCTTCTATAGCTTTAGTTTGTCACGGGATATTGTCTCTCTCTGTCCCTATATCTCACTGAGCAGTTCCCCTTCGAGCCTTAATATATGTTTAGTGTTTTGTGATCTACTAGTCTTGGATAGGTCAAAAACTAGTAAAAAAAGAAAAAAGGAAAACAAAAAGAAAATGAATTGATAAGTACATGACAAATAAATATGCTGGAGAATTCTTTAGATAACAAAATGCATCTGAGAAGATTTGCCTTATCTCAAACTGTGCTGATATTGTGAAAAACTAAACAAAAATAATTCTGAATAAGTGAAATATTGTAATAAATGAAATGGCTTTAATTGAAAAATTCATGATTTTTTTATAGGAAAAATAAAAAAATACAATGTGGTTACTTAAAAAAATACGTTATACATGTTAGCAAAAAAATGCAAGATATAACTTAATCATGATAAAAAAAGAAAAGGAAAAACAAAGGAATGTCCAATTACAAATATTTGCTCAAGATAAAATCAAATTGTTGAAGGTAAATATCCTTATTAGCACGTCCCACTTCCAAAAGTTGTAGCGAAAACTTAGCCTGTTGGCCGTGACGTAAATTGTCAGAGGTGCGATGCAAGTAACATTGTTTCTGCTTAATATGATTTGCAAAAAAAAATACAGACGATTTTGATTCTTACATGACTTACTGATTATGACTCCCTTAAATCTTTACATGGTATGCCAGCGGATCTCCATTCCATTTTGTAGGATAACAAACAGATGCTATCATAAAATTTAATCAAATTTTACCGCAGGCTCCCATGTTGCAATTGTTACCCATTTAAATATAATAGTAGATATTAATCCGGATCCTTCCCCTGTTCAGGGTACAGCCAAAATGTCTTAAATTACAAGATTATCCTTCAATTACAATTCTATTCTTTGCTAATTCATAAAACAAAAATAAACCAAAAACGGGAGTAAATTATCCCGGAATAAAATATGGGGTGTAAGTTATCCCGTTTTCAAACAGAATCAGATAGGAAATATGAGGTGAGGGATAATTTTACGAAGTTTCACTTTAAGTGACTTTCACTCGAATTTTCGACGGAAATTTTATTTTCTATAATCTAGTCTCACAAAGTGATATGTGTGAGTGTGGTTAACTTGGATCAAAAAAATAAAAAAAGTCGTGTGAAACTGAAAATATATATTTAAGGTGGATATATACCTGGAAGTTCAAGAAAGAAATAGCAAAGTGACGTTCAGAGACCACAGTTTCAGTTCTGTAAACCAGTTTAAGGACCTGAGAAGCCTTATGACAATAAAGTAGAAAGCAAAATAGAGGCCAGGATAGCAGTAAGAAATGAATGTTATTTCATACTGCAAAAAATATTGAAGTTTAGAGCCTTCTCTAAAAGAGTGTGAATGGTCATTTACAAAACCATCGTAAGGCCAGTTGTCATCAATACGGGAGAAACATATCCCTTGACAAGAATAGCAAACAGATGCTCAACTCCAGGGAGAGGAAGGTATTGAGAAGAATATGGGGAGGAGCCTCGGAGAATGAAATTAGGAAAAGAAGAAGGAATGAGGAGCTGATGGATCTGTTCGGAGAATCCAGGATCGTGAGTTTAGTCATAAGAGCATGAATAGGATGGCTACGACATGTTGAGAGGATGCCCAGAAAAGATGGTTTATGGCAAGCCAGATGAAAAGCCGATAAGAGGACGTCCTCGGATCAGATGGCTAGACGATGTGGAGGGGGATTTGAAGCTTTTGAAAGTTGAAAGATGGAAAGAGAAAGCAAGATACAGTGTAGATTGGTTGGCTGTGGAGGATAAGGCCAGGGTTCTTTTAGGCAGTTCAGTGCCATAATAATAATAATAATAATGTACCTGTAATATGAATTATTATTATTATATGGGAAACAGACTTTGGAGGTCCAAGTCCGTTTTGACGTGGTTTTTTTGTAGGGTGGGTTCCCTCGACTATTTTTTGTGAGTGCCACCCGTTGGCTAACGGGCCTCACAAATTCCCGGGGGTATGATGAATATGGGTATGATCAATAATCCAATCATCTGGAATATGAATACAACTTTAAAAAAAAAAGTTATAAACTCGATTTTTCACATTTTTTTTTCATTTTTCTGGAAAATAACTAATGATTTTGATTAAACTCGCAGCTATCTTAAAGTCAAATTAGATGTTATTTATTATCGGCAAAGTTTTATCTTCATTGAAATATCTTAACTGGGCAAATTTTAAAAAATTTTCGTTAAAGTGTATTTAATTTTATTTATTTGAAAAAATGAACAGTAATCATTTGTTGCAATAATAAATAATATATAAATATAAAGGCTTTGTCATATGTATGTTGCTGTAATAGGTTTGTTTGAACAATTTTTGGTAAATTTGCTGTATTTATTATTAATTAGTATTTTTTGATTTGAAATTTATTAATTTTTTTTTAAATATGTACATTATCGAAACAGTTCGAATTTTTTAGAAGGGCTGTTTGGAGCGATATCCTGAAGGACTGGCCTGAGTAAAACTGGATTACTTATTCAGTAATGTTAAGGAGAATCCTCACTCTGCCGATTTAAAAATTTATAAAATTCAGGAGGCACGTAACAGTTTTGGCTGCCTGCTCCATCAACGTTTGCTTTCTATTGCTGTTTGTTGGAATTCACTTTTCAGATATTATTTTTGTGAAATATTTATTTTTTTTTTTTAAAATATTTAATGCTATTTACAACTGTATTTACATAAAAATACATCTAGTAAATTTGATGTAAGATCATAATTGAGTGATACAGGCATGTAGAGAAACTATTCATTAGAAGAACTCTAATAATATTTCTACATTAGAAGGTTTCAAGATCACCTTTCCAGACGCCCCGGAGGATTGTCAGGAATAGAAGAAGAAGCAAGGTTCAAAACTGGTCGGTTTGAGTGGTTAGGAAATTTATAATGGAAGGATTGATATCTGGTTCGGGCTAGATCGCTTACATATGGAACATTAAGGTTTCTATGTATGATTTTAATTGTGACAAAGTAAGGAGCATTGAGGATTTTGGATTGTAAGGATTGGATATTGAAGAATTCGAAGGTTTAGTGGAGTCCCAAAGCTCAACTCCGTACCTTCAGGGGTTTAGTGGTATTATTCCATAACTACAATTACACAAACTATAAACTACAAGCTCTAATATATTTTGTCTTATGATAAGGATGACTATTAGTGATTACATGAGTTTAAAAGTAAAAAATTCTAAGAAATTTGGATTGTATAAGTCAGTGAAATTTTACCAAATAGAAATTACGAGATTAATAGTATTATAGTATTACTTTATACTTTATAACAAAAGAGGGCCCGGATAGGCCTTATTATAGTCATGAAGATCAGTATTTTGTAATCGATTGGAAGTTTAGACAGTCTGTCAACTAGTCCTGTATTTTCAGACCTGTGTGAGGATTCCAAGTTAGTCCTTTGTCCAAATATTTTTTCATATTATTGAACAGTTATTTTTACTCTACTAACGTACTAACTTAGTATTTTTTTTTAATAGTTTTTGCAAAATCCGTTTCCTCTTGAATGCATGTTTTATCCAATTTCACTATAGTAAAACTTGTGATGGACCTTGGCTCAGTGGTAAAATGTTAAACATGCAATGCCTTTGGAAAAGTTATGCAATGATAATACTTCTAAGGACTCAATTAATTCAAATCAATATAAATAATATTTGGATAATTACCTCCAGTAATTGTCCTGGCACTCCAGACAGGTATTAATAGCACTTGTCAATTATTTACTGTGTATTATTATTATATTATCGTTTTTTTTTGTGGAAGTATTATGTTAGATAATGGTTCTAAAAAATATATAACCATTAGCTAACTCTATCGAACTGTAGCGGAAAGCTTATGTTAAATGAAAGAGAAATGAAAAAGCTCAACCTGGAATTATCCATCCTAGCGATACCAAAGGGTGAGAACATTATTTCCAGCCACCCTCGACGAATATGGAAATAAGGACAAAGATCTTGTGTATTTTCCATTAGTTGCTGAGGTCATCTTGTGTCAACAGTCACCTCCATCTGTCATCCCACTTCCCACCAAATTATTTCTCCTGTTTGATTTGGTGGGGTCCTTTGCGATCCTTCTGTGATAATAGGGTGGGTATTTTTATTTTATAATACTCATATTCCTGCTATTTACTTCATTATTAGGACCAAATATAAAAAAACAAAATAGTAATGACAAAAAATGAATAATTAAAAATAATAATAGACATTATACAGAGATTTTAAGTAAAATAAATCTATCAAAAGTATGTAAAAAATTTTTGTTACTATTTAGAATTAATTTTAATAATTGGGATAAATACAAATTGAGACCAAAATGCAATTTGAATTAAATTAATAACAAGCCTGACCTGAGTGTACGGAAGGTTATAAATAGTTTTTGACTTATAAATAATGACCTGGAGAGAATATCCTACAAAACATTTTTAAATTTTTGATGTGAGGCGAAAATTTATATTTGAAAGTATATTATATCATCAGGAATAATGTTGTTGTTAAAATTGTTATAACTAAATGTATAATAAGCTGTTAAATGTTTAGATTGTCCTTGAGGGTGACCGATTTGGCCGAAACGTTGGACTGTTGATATAATAAAGAGTGTTGAGACTAAACAAGGATACTATTTGATTTTTTTAATAAACAATAATAGAGTTGCTACCGCCCTCTACTTTGAGCTGAAATTATTCCTAGCTCGTTTCGGGAAAGATATTTCTAAATTATTCACTTTGGCAATGCTTTCTTTTGCCATTGAATAACTTAAATTTCAAAAGTTTTCAGGAATAAAGTATAACAGTTTTATAAAACTTGCATTCTGCTCTGTCCCATTTATTCAATGCTGAATTGTTATTCAATCAATTTTTAAAATACTAAGAATGAAGTTATGGAGTTATTATTCCAGTCCACTGAAAGGCTTGTATGCAGGTGAAATTTAAATACTAATTATTTTATCACTATGGTGATGGAAGATTTAATAGACTGGCGGAGTGGAACAACCCATTACCCATGCGCCCCCCAGCTAAATGTCAAACTCATATTTAATGTGCATTTTAGTATTGTAGCTAATGCCATTATACATTCCTTATTTTAATAATATAAATGTACAATTAAAATAGTTAAATCATAAATCACAAATATTAAGCATTCAGGAGGGATGGAACATTCATTTGTTCCTTTTGTGGCATGAGCACTCTATTACATCTCAAATTTTTTTAGAAAGGAGATTAAGAAAGGATGCATCCTACATTTTACTTCATAGCTAAGAAACGAATAATACCTTCACTTGAAGTTCTCATTGTTCAGAACTGCACTATTTGCTCAATCCCATTTAATATGTTATCTGGGAATGTGACGATGGTTTTAGTCATATTTATTCCCCTTTCCTGGAAACTTAGAAGACTATAGGAAACTTCAGACCTCACAAGTACGTTCAGCCCCAACGTTCAGCCAATTTCATACCTCACCCCCACCTCCTGGAATACTAAATAAATAAGTGTTAAAGATAAGCGCTCACAGTAGAGAAGCGGTCAAATAAAGTTTTCGGAGGAAAACCTGTCAGACAAATTTATTCATTGTTTTGCAAATTAATATGTTTTAGTTTCTATAAATTATTCAGACAAAGTAATTAGAATCTATCACAACCCACACTGCCTCTTAGTTCTGTACATTCCTTTATATGACTTCATATGTTACATATTATTTTTCCTTAAATCTTTTACAGTGCTTTCCAACAATATATAATAAGTTTATATTGAGATTCTTATTTGCGGAAATGAGTTTTCTATCCAAAATAAACATTATTTCTCTTATCTCATTACGTTCATCATTAAACCCTTTCATTGTTTAAATTTATTTATTTCCTAAGGTAGCATCCTTGGCCCCAACCTCTACAGCTGACATCCCAACCAATCCTAACACTATCCTCACCACGTATGCCGATGACAAGTGTGTGCTCGCAGTTAATAATAACCCTTTATTTGTATTCCTAACTCTCCAATCCCATATCAAAGACCTCGAAGAATGGTATGATAATTGGAGGATTAAGATAAATTCCATTAAACCCCATCAAATCACCTTTACCTTTCGTCGTAAATCTACCGAGTGCCCTCCAGTTTCATTTAATAATGTTACTCATACCTCTGTCGAACAGATCCGCTACCTTGGACTACATTTGGACAAACGATTAACCTCGAATCCTCACACAAGACTCAAACTTCCAATTCATTACAAAAGACTGATATACATGAATGTAATAAGGTCAATCTGGACATATGGAGTTGAGCTTTGGGGCTCCACTGAACCTTTGAATTCCTTTCGTATTCAATCCTTACAATCTAAAATCCTTCGTAAAATCCTCAATGCTTCTTACTTTGTCACATATATAACCACACATAAAGACCTTAATGTTTCCTATTTAACCGATCTAGCCCGAACCAGATATCCTACCTTTCATTATAAACTCCCTAACCACTCAAACCCCCTAGTTTCTAACCTTGCATCCCCTTCCATTCCTGACAATCCTCCGAGGTGCTTGAAAAGAATATTATAATGATAATGTAAAATGTCATTAAAGTGCTACCAATGGTTAGTTGCTCTACACGTCTTTAACACTTCATTTTAACTAAGATCATATTTACTAAATGTATTATGTGATATACAGTTGTAAATTTCAATAAAGATATTTTAAAAAAAATGTATTATCCATTACACATAAATATCAGAAATAGATGACTTAATCTTTTTGAACAATATTATTTTAAATGATAAGTCAATAGCTGACCGTGGATTAAAACATACATGAGAAGAAGACGGTTGGGAGTGCACTCAGTGAAGAGCTCATTCAAGTAAAAACGTATTTATTAGTGCCAACGTTTCGGCCAGAATTTCAGGCCTTCATCAGAGCTATAAACAAAACAATATAACAACCATTATGATTAAATGGAAGTACAGAATAACAAGAAATATAAGAAGATAACTGATAAGTAATATATAAGTTTTTACTTATTCGACCAAACCCCCAACCATCTTCTCCTCAAATAGTATTTTTAGTATATGATTTTCTGTCTTGTCGGCACTATTATTAAAAGAATTTTTTTCTTAGAAAATCTTTGTTTTTTTTTTATCTATTTAATTTTTAAATAGCCCTAACCTTTTTCGGGCATTCCTAGCATTATATTACATTATTCGAACATTTATGTATACCGAAATAAGCAAAGCATCTTACATTATTCACAGTATATTGAACAGAAACAGACCCCATAACGGCAGAGTTACCGGTTTCACACCTTCCTAATAAGATTTGTAGCGTTAGCCAGCGTAAACTTAGTACTTAGTAACTTATGGAACAGCTCAGGAGCCGTGTTTGATCTCACTTATCCTCATCAAGGGGTAGTATTTGTCTCTGTAGTAATTCGTGAAAGGAATAAAAGGAAATTATGTTTCGGGGTTCTATGTTGTACTCAAAGCAAATAATTATTAAATAAATTAACTTCTCTTCAGATTCAGTGACCAATACTGGATTGTTACAAATATGTCCTGTAAAATGACTTAATGTCTTTTGAGGTGATATTTCGACTTGTTTCTTTAATTATATCTTTTATAAATTAAGACATTGAGTGTATAATTGTCTTATTTTACAAACCTATATGAACGTAACATAAATAAAGTTTTAACATTAAAACGCCTACGGTCTGATCTCGGGTTCTGAGGTTTAATAGAGGCTTTTCTCAAAAGTAAAATATGTGCTGGGAGAGATAATTGTGGTTTGGAAATATTTAGAAAAAATAAATTAGAGTAAAAGAGTATAGACAATAATAAATAAGAAAAGAAACAATTTTAAGTATATATTAATAAAAAAATACAAAAGAAATTGTAACCTAATACCTTTATTTTAGAAACCAAAATAAACAAAAGAATGACTGAAATATAGGTTCTGCGGTTTAATAGAGGCTTTTCTCAAAAGTAAAATATGTGCTGGGAGAGATAATTTTGGGTTGAATATATTAAGAAATAATAACTTATAGTGAAACATTAAAAATCTGTACCACTACAACCCAAGAAGGATCAGGGGTTCAGTACTTTGTAAAGAAATACCGTTATTAGACTAACGGTTGTGCAAGGAGGTGATTTGGTCATAATCACGCTCGACCTCCAGATTTTTACCCAAGTAAGGGGCTAGATGGACCCCAGGAGGGCTCTAGAACCCACAGGAGTTGACTCACGGCTACAGAGTAACAGAAAACAATTTTCTGTCCAGCCGAATTCGAACTTGGGTCCTTGAGTTAGTAGCCACGTGCTTTACCCCGTGGCCACCGTGCTCCCACTGTATTAAAAAAAAATGACGAAAATAAATTTAAATACGTATTAATAAAAAAATAACTAACTAAATTACTTCTCTTCATAGTAAGAAATTTTAAACATGGTCAATATCATACCGCAACAGCCGCAGGGAGGAAGTTGCTGTAACCCGCTTGAGAATAGGTCATACTCTCCTCACGCACTCTCACCCGATCAGAAAACTGCAAATATTGTCAGTCTATTCTTATGATTTGACATATTTTTGAAGAATGTACTCACTATTTGTCAATAATAAACAGAATAGGACTGACCCCAAATTTATCAGAAGCTCTCACAGATGAGGAAGCTAAAATTACATTAGTGTTTCAATTTTTAAAAGCACATCGCCTTCTTTCTAAATTATAACTCCTCTTAGATTTTTATTTTTTTATTACTTTTTTTTTACTTTTATCATGCCATAGGCGTTGTTGACCAGAGGGTCTTTAAGCAACAATCAACAACAAGAAGAAATTTTAACCTAATAACTATATTTTAGAAAACAAAATAAACAAAAGAAGGACTGAAATATATGTGTGTACAAATATAATAGTAATTTATACAGCGAATAACACCTTAAGTTTTAATAAAATGATGTAAAAGAATAGTTTGAACATTGATCTAGGATTACAATCAAATCATTACAAAATAGAAAAAAGTTCATATTACCAAATTTTTTTTTGTATTAACTGATCAAATAATTATTAATATGCAAAATGGTCTGAAAATATATATGTACATTTATATGAAATGACTTTATAATTAAGAATTCTAAACTTCTTCCAGCTGTTGAGAAGAGACTGGTTTATTAGCCTTCGCTCGAGACCGTTGATGTGTCCATTATAAATAGGGGTACATGAGGCTGGTAGGAAGAAGATGAGAAGAAATTGGTCAATCTAAGCGGAATGACCGGTACTGTAGGTAGTATACTGCACTAAGTAAACTCCCTACAGGAGGCTGCCAGTTGAAACAACATACTGGATATAAAACAACTATCGAAAAAACAAATTTAAAAATATAATCATTTAGAATTGAAACAAATCCTTACTATAAAACATATGATATAACTACTAATCATAGTAATTGTATTCAATCAGTAGATTTAACATTATAGAAATTTATAAATAATAAATAAAAATAACTACTTTTAGTATTGCTTCAAGATACGGATATAGCATGTTTTGAAAAGGATCTGAATTTTATCTTGATTATTCAGGGTATTGCTCAGTTTCCTCATTTGTGAAGTTTAATTGATATAAGTTTGAAGATTTGGATTCTCAAAATCTAACGACAGAGGATTGGAGTAATAATATTTTAACTGATTAATTATTGTATACCCATAATGATAATAATGAAGCTGATGCTTAAAAAAAAAAAGTGCAAATTGTAATGGGAAGTGCCACCCAAAGCAATTATTTTTCACTGTGAAAAAATACGAAACATTATTTTCATTTACTATACATTGTTTTTGTAAAAATAAAACATAAACTTATTGCAGTTAACATTATTAAATATTAATTATAATACAAAATTTCCATATCGTCTCAACATGTTTATTTTTTTAGGTTTTACGTTTCGGCCATCTCCCCCATTCTCAAGGATATCCCATTCATAAAATCGTAGGTAATAGTTTCTAGAGAATGTTGCAGGCTATCCTGCCTTTGTCAAAATATACCTAGTCAATTAATATATTTTTATCCACCATTTCACTTATTTTAAGTTTATTCAATTTACATTGTTTATTACAGTCTTATCAATAATGTAAATTTATTGTTGATAAGATTGTTAAAGATAGTGTAAATTGAATGAAATTAGAATAAGTTAAATGATGGATAAAAATAGGTTAATTGACGAAGATATATTTTGAAAAAGGCAGGATAGCCTGCAAATTTTTAATGACATTACCAGTAATTACCTGTGAAATTATAAATGAGGTATCCTGGAGAATGGTCGAAAAGTAGGAGTAATGAGAAAGTAAACATTTTGAAACTAAATGGATATTTTTTGTTATAATTGATAAACAATCAAGTCTCAAAGAAGAAATTAAATTATGTATAAATAATTTAATGTAATAACAATAAAGATGATAATTATTACTGAGAAGAATTTATGGCTTAAAGAAGACACTGGAAGGTTTGAGGTTGATTGATCTAATAAGGAAAAATACAAAGAGGTAAATGAATAAGAAGATTAAAATTCTATGGACATATAGAGAGCATGATGCACCCAAAGAGATTAAATAGAGAAATCTTCTATAAAATGAGAGGATACATGAGTGCAAGGGATATACCAAACAGAGGGAAGAAACTGAGAGACCAAAAATAACAGACCAAGATTGTTTCGATAGGAATGACTATGGGAAAAGACAACAAGAAATTGAGGTCCTTGATGGGTGAGAGAAAGGGGGTCTCGTTGGCCGAAGAAAGAAGGAACAAGGGGAAGGAACAATCGGAAAGAATGAGGAAGAGGTGGGAAGAAATAATGAAGGAGATAAGGGGAATGAAGGGAAGTGAAAATAATGATATTTGCGTGGTCTTATGGCCGTTGCGTAAGAAAAAAAAAATGATGATATTAATTAACCTCATAAAATATCAAATACCCAATCATATTATTTCAAGGAAAAACTCAGCCCTTTTTTATCTCTTTAAAGTGGTTTATTTTTCATATTTTAATTTTCAATTGCTATTGAACTTCCAGTGCAAGATCCCAAGAGGGGGAAAAAGTCAGTTATTTCACCCCAATTTTTGATTATTTTAATGAAAACTATGTATAACTACTAATCGAAATTGATGAAGCTACCAAGTATACCTAGAAAAGGGAATAAAAAATGGAGGCTGTTTCAAAAAGTTAAAAATAATTAATTTTTCATTCTGAAATCTATATCGTTTAAAATATCAACAGCAATAGAAAATCTATGAGAACATCATTTAAAGTAGAGTAAATTTACTAAAATGTAAGCTCTAATAGAGCTATTTACGTTCAATAGTTCTCGAGATATAGCTTTTTAAAAATCAACATTTCATAAAAATGTTATACAGAACGATTAAAGATTAGAAGTTAATGAATTTATTTTGAAAAATATATAACTCAAAAACCATTTGACGTACAAATGAATATTAGCACTCAAATTAAAGCTAGTTTAATGTCCTATAAAGTAGTTTATGACGTTTTTGTTTGTAGTAGTAGTAATTTTCATGATATTTGCTAAAATAAATTTTATTGTTTAGTTAGTGCCATGAACTACTTTATAGCAATTCTTTTATGAGTCCAGAGATATATTTTTTCAAAAATCAAACATTTTATATGAATAACTAGAAATCAACATTTTGTGAATTTATTTCGTCCAATAACCACCAATAATCACCAAATATAAAAAACCACTACTCCTACAAATATAAACATAATGAACTATTTTATAAATTTAGCTAGCTTTAATATTGTTCTTTAATCTGTATCCCCAATGTTTTCTGAAATGAAGTCAAACTTATTGTCCGAACAACTATACATCAATTTATTTAAGTGAATATTATGAAAACTACTATTTCTACTAATTTAAAGGTCAAAAACAGTAGTTTATGTACAGAAACTATGAAAGTATTATAGTACATTTAAATAACTTTAACTTGAGCGCTAATAGACAACAATACGTCACATAGTTTCTGAGATATAGACTTCTCAAAATAAATTAATTACCTATTAAACTTTTTAAGAAATAGTGCTTTTTAAAAAGCTATATCTCGAGAACTATTGGATGTAAATAGCTCTATTAGGGCTAATATTTCAGAAAATTTACTCTTCTTTAAATGATGTTCTTTTAAATTTTGTTATGTAGTGGGTAGTTTAAATAAGATATTGAGCTTCGAAAAATGAGGCAGTTTTTAAGGTTTTAATTTACCTCCATTTTTTATTCCATCTACCTATACTTGGCAGACTCATTAGTTTTAAATAATAATTATACATAGTTTTCATTAAAGTAATAAAAATCTGGGGTGAAATAACTCCCTTTTTTTCTTTCTGCTCTTGTACTATTCATAATAACGTGTTTTGGAGGTGCGAATAACAAACATCAACTTTCATTTATAAAATATATTTAATCCTACTTTGATAGCTGAATTAGCTTAAATTATTTCATTACTTATGTCCTAGAATCAGTAATTATTAATTTTATATGTAAAAGATTATTTTACATTTCTTATCAACGCTGTCATTTATGCCTCGACCCTAGGAGAAACATCTGTTCGTCAGGGCTTTTGATGATCCAGGATGCTGTTACGACAAGTTATATGTTTGTCAGTTATATCTTACACAATTCTGGGATGTCTAATTTCTCCAGTCCAGCACCTGCAAATAAACATATTTATCTATCAATACCTTTATTATTATTTAATATATTATGAAAGTATATTATTATACATATTTATTCAGATAAATGTTTTACATGTTATAAGATTTTGATGTTTAATTACTATACTTTTATGTTGTGTAACTTGAAAGAGATTGTTAATGGTTTGAGGGTGGAATGTAGCTGGATTCTTCCACTGCCTAGTTCCTCTTAAAAGGAAAGTGGTCTGACGCACTCCTCTGAGGTTTAACGCACCTCCTAGTTCGATTCAGGTAATTCGCTTTGTCGATAGGATTTAGAACAAAATATTCTTCATATTCTTTGGTAAATTTATTTATCTATTTATGTCAAAAAGGAATTTAGTGTCATGTTCAGTGATGCTCTAAGTACTAATTTCTATTTGGTAAATATAATAATTAAAGTGTTTAATTCCGGCCTGTTAAAATGTCTAATATCTGCTTAAAAGTGAAAAATAGCTTAAAATCCCTTAACAATGAAATTGTTATCTTTTAATAGACCGTAGGAGGTACTAGAAGATCGCTAGCTGAAGTTGCCATGTCGTTAGGATGCATGATCACTAAGACCCACTCAAGATCTACGTCTCTAATGGTAGAAGAATTTGGGGCAGACCAACAATGCGTTACTGAATTAAGT
Organism: Halyomorpha halys; assembly: GCF_000696795.3. Lineage (NCBI taxonomy): Eukaryota > Metazoa > Arthropoda > Insecta > Hemiptera > Pentatomidae > Halyomorpha > Halyomorpha halys. The sequence goes on along the minus strand of NW_027107593.1, from coordinate 909,191 downwards.
GGACCAATAACTCTGTCCATAAACCAGGAATATGGCAAAAGAACATAAACAGTGACAGTCTTAATTTTTTTCCTAACACCTAAAACAAAATAATAGTTATAAGATAATATGTACAAAGATAAAACAATATACATGTCTTTGTTTGCGCTGTCTCCTTTTTCTGAAGCAGAGCCCCATTTAAGAAATTTCTATGTGTGGTAAAACAGAAATTCAATTTAAATTGAAAATTATCTGGACATAGGGAGTTGAGCTTTGGGGTCAACTAAACCATCAAATTTCTTCCCAAATCCAATCCTTTCAGTCCAAAATCCCTAATGCTCCTTATCCAAGAGCCGGGAAGAAAAAAAGGCAGTTATCTCACCCCAATTTTTGATTACTTTAATGAAAATTAGGTATAATTACTAGTCAAAATTGATAAGTCTGGCAAGTATAGGTAGGGGGAATAGAAAATGGCGGCTATTTAGCGACCATAAAAAAAAACAACTAATTTTTCATTTGGAGCTCTAAATCTTAAAAACTACCAACAACACTAGATAATCTAAGAGAACATTATTTAAAGAAGAGTAAATTTGCTGAAATATTAGCCCTAAAAGACCTATTTATGTTCTATAGTTCTCGAGATATAGCTTTTTAAAAACCAAAGTTTCTTAAAAATCTACTGGAAGATTAGTAGTTAGTTAATTTATATTGATAATTCTATATCTCAGGTACTATGTGACGTACAGATGTCTATTAGCACTCAAATTAAAGCTAGTTTAATGGACTATAAAAAACTTTATGTACTTTACCTTCGTAGGAATAGCAGTTTTCATAATATTTGCTAAAATAAATTGATTTACAGTTGTTCGGACAATAAGTTTGATATATGAAAAACTTCGTTTCAGAAACCATTGGTCGTACAGATGTCTGCCAGCGCTCAAATTAAAACTAGTTAAATTTACTACAAAATTATTAATTGTGATTATCTTTGTAGGAGTAGTAGTTTTTATGATATTTGACAAACTAAACTCATAAAATGTTAATTTCTAGTTGTTCGTATAAAATGTTGGATTTTTGAAAAAATATATCTATAGATCCATAAGACGCACATTGTCTGACATCAATTTATTTTAGAAAAGTTCATGAAAATTATTACTCCTACGAAGGTAGATGTGATAAATTACATAATAGCTCATTAAACTAGCTTTAATTTGAGTGCTAATAGACATCTGTACGTTGAATGGTTTCTGAAATATGGATTTTTCAAAATAAATTCACTAACTACTGATCTATTAGTACAACATTTTTATGAAATGTTGCTTTTAAAAAAGCTATTTCTCGAGAGCTATTAAACGTAAATATCTCTATTAGGGCTTACATTTTAGTAAATTTACTCTACTTTTAATGATGCTCTCTTAGATTTTATATTGTTGTTGGTAGTTGTAAAGATATAGAGCTCCGAAAAATTAATTATTTTTAACGATTAGAAACAGCCGCCATTTTTTATTCACTATACCTATACTTGGGAGACTCATCAATTTTGACTATTAATTATACATAGTTTTCATTAAAGTAATCAAAAATTGGGGTGAGATAACTGCCTTTTTTCTCCTCTTGGGCTCTTGTACTATTACTTTGTCACGAATGAAGTCATCCATTAGGACCTCAATGTCTCATATGTTGCCGATTTGGCTAGAACCAGATACCAATCCTTCCATGATAAATTTCCTAACCACCCAAATCCACTTGTTTTTAACACCTGGCTTCTCCTTCATTACCTAGTAGTCTTCCTAGGCGTCTGAAAAGAAGATGGGCTCGAGATCATCTCCACTAGAAATGTTATTGGAGTTTGATCAATGGGTAGATTCTCCACATGATTGTATCATGTCACTATGTCACCTACAGCAAATTTACTTGTTGTATATATTTTTATACAGTTGTAAATAACAATAAATAAATTATTAAAATTAAAAATTTAAAATGAATTAAAATTTGTCAGTGTTTGGGGTAGTCAAGAATTGTAGCAAATTAAAAAAAAAATATATAACGTCTGTATGAGGAGAAGATAGTTAGGGAGGAGGTTAATAAGTTGAAAAAAAATTATTTAATAGTGCCAACCTTTTGGGCCAGAATTTTCAGCTTTCATCAGGGTTATAAGAGATCGGAAATCTAAGTGAGCTCAGCGGCGTGTGCGGTAAGACACGTATACATTTTACCTTTCACATATAATGACACTGGAGAATTTATACGTTATAGGAAGTTGTTCTTTATAATTGGTGATGTTATAGACTAATTCTACTGCCATTATAACTTTCCTCATTCACAGGAATTTGATATTAAAAACTTGTTTTGCAATGGATTACAATAAGGATACAACAAACAATGTTGATTGATTATTAAAGAATTACTTCCTGTAATGTGGAAATTCCTTACTTTCCTCGTATTTCTTCCCGCTTGGGTATTTTGGTGAGATATATTTTTTATTATATTACTTAAACGTTCATTTTATTATTCTGATTATCTATTTCTTTAACCCGGCAGGAGTGTTATACTATTTTGTCCCATAAGAGTTGTCCCGTGAGCATTTATCTCATAGTAGACAATTTGAACTATTTGTTGTTGTTTTTTTTAACAAACCCGAGAGAGAGTAGGAAGATCATCTATCATTTATTTGACGTTTTCAGTAAACGCATGCACCGGATCGCTACTTGGGAGGTTTGTAGATTTTATACAAACAGTGATCACCAGGCTATATTGATCACACTGCATACGCCTACAAGAAAGAAGAGTTGTCGATGGCTGGATACAAAAACGTTTGATGACGCTTCATTCACTTTAATGCTAGAGGATGAGTATGAATTGAAAGGGTCAGCCGAGGAAAAGGCGCGTATACTGACCTCTTTTATATTTGTGGCTTGTGATGACGCTATGACCCGTTCATAGCCTGGAAAATATCATTCCTCAGTGTACTGGTGGACGGATACTATTGACGATCTTCGGAGGTGCTGCAATCAAGCAAGAAGATGCTACCAGCGAGCGAGACGTCTGCGGGAAATTTCTGTGCTGCAAGAAGAGTTCAAGAGAGCTAGAAGGGACCTCCGACAAGCCATTAAAGAAAGCAAACGACCGTGTTGGAGAGAACTCTGTGATGATGTGGATGGAGACCCATGGGGTAGACCTTGCAAAATAGCACTTAAGAAAATATGCAAAGGCATGAGGCAGCTCCCAACGAGACCGAATGTTGTAGACAGTATTGTCAGATCATTATTCCCTGAACAGGCGAATAGTATAAAAAGTTATATAT
>NW_027107593.1:887029-899013 GCF_000696795.3 Halyomorpha halys | reverse complement strand
ATATATATATATATATATAAGGGATTTTCCACAAATCACACAGGAAAAGATAGAGGACATCGCCTCGGACCTAAAACATGGCAAGGCGCCAGGATTGGACGGAATTCCTAATGTAGCTCTGAAGGTGGCTCTCAGGAAACGGCTTTCATCGATCTCTACAATTCGTGCATTCATGAAGGCTCAATTCCTAAACCTTAGAAGAGACAGCGCCTCGTACTCATTCCAAAGAGTAAGGGAATGCTGGAAGACCCGTCAACCTATCGTCCAATTTGCTTATTGGATGCTATGGGTAAGGGATTCCAGAAAATTCTTTCCCTCAGGCTACAAGATTTCACGGAGGGAGTTAATGGCCTTTCGCGTGCTAAATACGGATTTTGTAAAGAGCGATCCACGATAGATGCTGTTGGATTGGTAGTCGAGATGGCCTGCACGGCAACTGCAGGAGCAAGGTGGAAGAGAGGTGCTAAATGTTATGCAGAGCAATCATCACTCTAGACGTTAAGAATGCTTTTAACACTGCAAGATGGGCCTAATGGCTAACCAGGCTGTTGCTATAGTCCGAGGTTGGCTGTCTTCGGTAGGCCTACAACTTGGAGACCACAAGACCGAGGTTCTCCTTGTAACTAGCAGGAAGCAAACTGAGTTCATCACTGTTACGGTGGGTAGGCACGAAATTCGTTCCCAGTCTTGCTTAAAGTACCTAGGAGTTATGATCGATGCACGTCTCTGCTTTAATCTTCACACGGAGTATATCAGCGCCAAATCTGCTAAAGTACCATCCTTTTTGTCAAGCCTTATGCCAAACGTTGAAGGTCCCAAATAAAGTAGTCGAAGGCTTCTTGCTACTGTTGTCCTCTCCATTATGTTATATGCAGCCACGATTTGGAAAGAAGCGATGGTTACCAAATCATACTGGAGAAAATTGGTTTCAGTGTACCGCAGGGTTTCTTTAAAGATGGTTAGTGCTTTTCGAATTGTTTCCTACGAAGCGGTGTACGTGATAGCCCAAATGCCGCATGTGGAACTCCTTGTTGAAGAAAGAAACAGGCACTATGGACGATGCTTACACGTTTCCAGAGAGTGAAAAGAAGAGCGAAAAATAACCATCGACCAGTGGCAGCAACGTTGGGAGGCTGCAGATTCCGAAAGGTGGACTCGCAGGTTAATACCCGATGTGGGCACGTGGTATGGCCACCAGCATGGTGAGGTGGATTTTTACGTAACCCAATTGTTGACCGGGCATGGATGCTTTAGAGCCTACCAGTACCGCTTCAAACTGGACAACACCGCAGAATGCCCTGGATGTCAGACTGTCGAGGAAACCGCGGAGCACCTGTTTTTCACTTGTATTCGCTTTGCGACAGAAAGAAGAGAATTGGAGAAAGTGTGTGGAGGACGCATCACACCAGAAAACGTAGTGAGCTATATGCTACTCTCAGTCCTGCACTGGGACGCAGTGAAGAGACCACAGTCGTCCTCAAGAGGTTGAGAGAGGAAGAGAGGGCTAGAAGACAGGACATGGAAACGTGAAAACCATGAATGCGAGGCGGCACTCAGCCATTTCCCTCCATGAAGTAATGCCTAGCGGCGGTCCCGTGGAGAGAGATGAACAGGTGTAGGGCAGTGATTTTAGTGGGTAAAAATCCCACCCACGGATAGATACGGGCCTATTCGTGTCTTTTGAAGATTTCCACCGACCCTCGTAAAAAAGAAAAAAAAAGTAATTATTTAAAGTAGAGTAAATACGCTTAAATATGAGCCCCAAAATAGATTTTTACGTTCAATAGTTTCCGAGATTCGGTTATTATAAAAGCAATATTTTTTTCTAAATAATGAAAAATCAGTATTTCGTGAGTTCTGACTATGGCCAAATACCTGAGCGTCTGGGGCTAGCGTCCTCACTCATCCCCCTCTGGCTTTTAAGACCCGTGACGCGGTTGAAAGAGAAGCGTCGGTTTCTGCGGAGTTCTGTTCTTTCCTTCGTAAGTGGGGGGGGGGGGGGGGAGTTGGTTCTGAGTTCCCTAAAGTTAAGGTAAATAGCAATATGTGGAGAAGATTGTCGGAAGATGCGGTCAGTAAATAAATACAAATAAACCAAAAAAAACAAACTGTTTATTCCTTCCGTCATTTCGACCTGGATTTCAGGTCTTCTTCTTAACTCTATAACAGAGGTTCCCAGTCTTTTTTTCGATTTGTTGCTCTCTGAATAATCGGATTTTTTCCAGCGGAGCCCTTAATACAAAAGATTTTTTCTAAATGTTTTACTTTCTCAAAGAATTGGAATACTCGAAAGCTGCTAAATTCTTGGACTTTTGTCACCATACACGATTGTTTTTCGCTTAAATTCAAGAATTGGAAATTCAAAACAAAAAAGAAATTATAAAACTAGAAAGAAAAAACGACGTCCAATGGAGCCGTGGCGCACACTTTCGGAATCACTCTATAATATTACATTGCATCTTCTACTGTTATCAATGTAGTATTATCTACTTCTATTGTTATTAATCAACTATTTTCTATTTAATTCATAGTTATGTATACTTCCAATGTTTGTTTGTTTACGATTTTCTTTTATTTTTTATGTTTCTCTGAATGATGATATCTCTTTTTTTAGCCCTGATGAAGACCTGAAATTCAGGTCAAAACGTCGATAGGAATAAATATTTTTTTTTGTTTATTTGCTTAGCGCAACACCGACCATCTTCTCACCTCTATAACATCCTATCAAACAGTTCACTTTCGCTCTGACTTCTAGTCTGAAAAGTACGTTGATTTTATTTTTATTTCCCTTTTTCCCAGCTCCATCTCTTGTACTCTAATTTATATTTCTTCTTTTTATCTGTTATTATTTCCGTTCTCATTAATTTTCAATAAACCTTTATTATCCTTATTTAGTTTTTACGTTTCATTGTACAACGTTTTTAATTTTTCAATTACTTTTGTCATTTATCTTTATATCATTTAAGTGTCTGTATCTTTTTTACCTCTGGTGAAGCCCCGCAACGTGGGCCGTTGGCTCAATATAATTAGTTTAATCATTATTTGAGTTTTTCTTTTACCGCACCCCTCCCCAAGAACCATCTTTCTTTTCTATAATTACACACGGTCAGCCAGCGATTGTCCAGTATTTTTTAATTTAATTTTCATTTTCATTTACTATTAATAATATATGAATAAGTATGGTTGTGTACTTATATTTATTATACCTATTGCACTTAAGCGTATTTTTTTTTTAAATTAGAAAAAAACTGTTACTATTGCAACATTTACTAGACAAACGGTCTAAATTGCCAATCCATTACAAAAGACCGATCTACATGACTACTATAAGGTCTATCTGAACATACGGAGTTGAGCTTTGGGGCTCCACTAAACCATCAAATTCCTGCCGAATTCAATCCTTACAGTCAAAAATTCTTCTCCATCCATTAGGACCTCATATGTTGGCGATTTGGCCAGAACCAGATACCATTCCTTCCATGATAAACTTCTCAACCACCCAAATCCACGTGTTTCTAATCTGGCTTCTCCTTCATTACCTAATAATCCTCCTAAGCGTCTGAAAAGAAGATGACCTCGAGATCTTCTCCTCTAAAAATGTTATTGGAGGTATATAAATGGGTAGATCCTCCACATGTTTGTATCATGTCACTATGTCACCTACAGCAAATTTACTTGTTGTATATATTTGTATAGAGTTGTAAATAACAATAAATAAATTATAAAAAAAAAAAAATGAAAAAGATGAACTTAAAGTTAAATATTAAAAATATTTAGTATTTGATTTAGGACGACAGAGCTCGAACAAGAGAGAAGGAACTGACACGAAATCAGTTGGACATTATTGTTTAACTTGCTTGAGGTAAGTTGAACAATAATGATGTTGCCAGTGACAACAAGCAAGTAGCCAATTAACCATTTCCAGTTAGCGAGAGGTGGGCAAACGTTCTGGAAAGTAGCTGCCGTTCGAGGTAATCGTGGCCGAACATAATTCAGAAGTTGAGGAAGCCGTCAGTCCGAACTGATGCATATGCAAGTAGCCTCTTATTGCCGCCAAGTAAACCAATATCTTAGCTCACTCCCTAACTCCCCGCATTATGCTCTCCGTCGTTTGGCTACCATTTAAACTCCGCTCGGTAATAGAGTACTCACACCGAAATTAAGGTTTTACGGTTATATATCTAATTTATGCTTCATACATAAACATGATTTAGTATAAGAGGTCAGAATGATGTTACCTATAATTATATAATTCAGAATGCCTAATTAAAATAGTTTTCTTCTAACTTTTCCATTCCGAGGAAAATCTCTATTTTCTTATATATCAATTTTATGTTAGTTTAATATATGTATACTTATTATAATGGTTTGTGCATGTTTATTCCTTTTTCATCTTCTGCTTGAAAAAAAAAATGCGTCTATAAACTACTTTCCTTTTATATTATAATATTTCATAATTCTTAAGAAAATCAATTTTATAAATTTAGATTTCAAAAAATTGGTGTTTTATTTCTTATTTCAGCTTTACCCTTCCTGTGGACAATACAGGCGTACGGCTGCAGTTTGATTAACAATAGCAGTGAATTTAATGATTTCGTACCTCGTAAAATTGGTATGATTAAATGAAACAATGAATTGGTTGGTAAAATTTTGGACACATACTAGATGAAATTTATATCCATAAGGAATACTTTAATATTTTAATTTGGATATTCACTGTTAAATGGGACTTTAATTGTTTCTCTCCATGTCCTTCATCATTTTCTCTGTTCCTATGTTTAGATTTGCTTTGAGTTACTCATTTAATGTGATTTCATATCACATTATATCTAACATCATAGGTCTTCTAGGTGTCTGACTCACTCGAGTGGCTTTCTCTCTGTCTAAGCTATAACCTTCAATTGAATTTCTTACTCAAACACGTTATATAAGTACGTACAATCAATCATTTATACGCTGCATAAACGGTTTAAAAAAAATCTAAATCAGAAGCTAACTGATTAAATTGCTAATTTTGAAAAAAAAAAAGGGTTAGGGTTGGTTCAAAATGATTTTTGACGTTTCTGATGGGAGGAACGGTTCTAATCCTTGATTGAATTATAATCATTTTTATTTTTGTAGGGCTTAAAAATGGGTAGGGTTTACTGACCGCACCCCTCGAACATCTTCTCCAACTATTAATCTACACTCAACCATCTACATCTCATTTCGTTATTTGATAGTTGTTTCTTGTCCTTTTATGATCCCTCTCCTTCTTCTGCTCCACCTTGTGGATTTCCAGGAACCAGTCCTCTTCGCCCTAGGTTGGGCAGGGCTTACTGAACTTTTCCAACCGTACAAAAAATGTTAGTAATACGGGTAGCTATATTCAGTAACCAGCCGAGGGAAATCATTCTCCATGAGAATATAGTGTCTGGTTTACCTCAGCAGTTTAGCCCTTTGTGCCTTTAAGGTAATCTAAATAAGAATTATGTTCTCAGCAGCCTCCAGCACGTCACCATGAAGGCTTATTAGTACAAGAGTCCAAGAGGAGAAAAAAGGCAGTCATTTCACCACAATTTTTGATTACTTAATTGCAAACTAGGTATAATTACTATTCAAAATTTATGAGTCTGCCAAGTACAGGTAGGGGGAATAAAAAATAGCGGCTATTTCAAAAATTAAAAATAATTAATTTTGTTTTCGAAGCACTCTATCAATATCTTTACAACAAACAACAACAATAGAAACTCTAAGAGAGCATCATATAGAGTAGAGTAAATTTTCTAAAATTTAAGCCCTAATTGAACTATTTACGTTCAATAGTTCTCGAGATATTGCCATTTAAAATCAACATTTCATAAAAATGTACTTCAATATCAGTAGTTAGTTAATTTATCTTGATAAATCTATATGTCAGGAACTATGTGACGTAAAGATATCTATTAGCACTCAAATTAAAGCTAGTTTACTAAGCTATAAAGTAGTTTATGACATTTATTTTCGTAGGAGAAGTAGTTTTCATGACATTTGCTAAAATAAATTGATTTATACTTTTCAGTTTTTTCAGCAAATTTACTTTTCTTTAAATTATGTTCGTTTAGGTTTTCTAGTGTTGTTGGTAGTTTTTAAGATATAGAGCTCCGAATGAAAAATTAATGTTTTTTTTAAGATTTTGAAACAGCCGCAATATTTTATTCCCCCTACCTATACTTGGCAGACTCATCAGTTTTGACTAGTAATTAATTATACATAGTTTTCATTGAACTAATCAGAAATTGTGGTGTGATAAATGCCTTTTTTTTCCCGGCTCTTGTACTACAAGGGGTCGACATTCATTCCGGGCCGATGAAGCTTAGCTTGAAAGCCCCCATGTCTCGTAAAAAATTGAGTTTCAGTAAGTTCGAAGGAGTCACTTTGCTTTTAACTTTGACCAGATGGGAAAGTACATTCTCAAGGTAGATGCATTTGGAGTCATCAACCACAACCAGTTCCACTGTTCCATCGTGTTCTTTTAGACAACGGTTTTCTATTTTCTTGGGTCTTCCTCTATTTACTGGCCAAACTGCTGAGCCTACTTGCTTAAAATATAAAAGCTTTATATTTCAACATGTCTTCTTGTGGGAGGAGGCTGAGAAATCTTGTGAATAAAAAAACAAGCCAAGAACTTGGTGACCCACATCGTTACTAACTTTTTTTTTGCCCTCCCTGGTCAATTCTGACATACGGAGGGTTATCTAGAGGTGACCAACCAATTCTGACCATGTTGGGGAGGGGGTCAGGTTTTTCATTTTATGGACCGCCACAAACTAAAAAATCTACCCCCCCCCCCAAGCCTGATTCGGCACCGGTTCTCAAGTTGCTAGGACCTGCGCCTCAACCACCAGAGCTACGGACGGCCTTATCATTATTAGTCTAATACTGATTACTTTCTCGATTTGCAAAATATCCTATTCCATAGCCCCCTCTTTAAAAGTTTTCCCCAAGCAGAAAAATAGGCCCGTTTTCTCATCACACTCTGATATCAACCCTACGCAGCTTTGTGGCTTAAAAATAAAAATGATTATAATTAAATCAAGGATTAAAACCCTTCCTCCCATCAGAAACGTCAGCATATTTACGAATGCATCTGCTAATGGGAATTGTCTAAAGGAGGATCATTGTGAGAATTTGTTGGGAAGGAAAATTTAGTAATCGCTGCTAAAGTCTATACATCTGTCTATAAATAATCAAAAAGATCATTTTAAACCAACCCTAATATGAGTTTTTTTTATTCTCAAAATTAGAAATTCAATCAGTTGGCTTCTGATTTAGATTTTTTTTAAACCGTTTATATGATGAATTTTACGTACTTATATAAGGTGTTTGAAATTAGATTAAAGATTATGGCTTAGTAGCCAACACATGAAGCCCACTGATTAGAAACCAGCTAGCCTGAAACAGAGAGAAAACAACTCGAGTGAGTGAGACATCTAGAAGACCCATGATATTAGAGATAATATGACATTAAATCACATTAAATGAGTAACTCAAAGCAAATATAAACATAGGAACTGAGAAAATGATGAAGAACATGGGAAGAAACAATTAAAGCAACATTAAACAGTGAATTTCCAAATTAAAATATTAAAGTATTCCTTATGGATATAAAGTCCATCTAGTCAGAGTTCAAAATTTTACCAACCACTACCAATCATAATTGTACAACACTTTTTACGAGGTACAACAATTCACTTTCGAAGGCTTTTGGAGAAAGCCAAGTCCAAGAAACCTCGACATAGTGTCTCCTATGTAATGAAATGAAATATAATTTTATTCTGAGAAATACATATTATATGTATATATCTTTCGTTTTTACTGAATTCAAAATCAAATAAATAAATGAAGTTTAAAAATAACGGAATAATTGAAAATAATGTATTTTTCCAATAACTATCATTCCTGCCTTTAATAATCTGGAAACAATAGTAGTTTAAACATGATTTATAGTACTTTTTTACTGTCATAGCAACAATGTATTAATTACTTAACAAATTGCAGCCGATAATATGTATTGCCTCTAAAATGCACCATCCATATAATTTGGTCGTGCGGTAGGATATTACAATGCACAGCAAAGGTTGAAAATTATAAAAATTAATCATAATTTTATAAGTTTCAAACGTGGAACAGCCAAGAACCTTAAATTTTTCCATAAAAGCTGTTCTTCCTTAATGAGTAAAACATCAATATTATTAATGGTAAATTATAGATTATAAAATTTTATTAAAAATTATAGAATGTATTAAAAAAAAGTAACAAGGAAATAATTATAACAATATTTATTCTTGGAATCCTGCTTTTGATTTTATATAAAAATATATTGAAGTAAGAAAAATTAATAATTCCCATACAAAATCGTTAAGGGTAAACTGATAAATACAAGCTTGGTTCTAATACGAATTTCACTATCACCATGTTACGGTCATTTTATTCCGCCAGTCTGAAAAATGGTTATAACAATAGTTTTTTTTTATTTTCTATTTTACTTAACGAGCATAAGGAAATATGAATTCATATGAAGACATCATACTGTTTTGACTTGTAAAAACATTCCTGTTTTGATAAATGGGAATTTCGATTTACAGTAAGGCCGCTAGTGCAAATTGAATATTGCCCATACCACACCAAATTGTTGAATTTAGTACCGTGCTGGGAAAATACGATTGTCTTAGTGGGGAGAGAATCTAATGAGGAAGGATACATGTAATATGATCTAGAAGATTAAAAGAAACTATTTCAACTGAAAAACGAATGATGATTACTTATTAATTATTACTGATTAATTACTTATAGGATTAGAAAATAAAAATATACGTTTTTAAGAAAAATAACCAAATACTTTTTCAAATAAAAAGAAGGACGGAATACTATGATGCTACCAGAATACACCACAAGTAAAGAAGAAGGTTAAGTAGGCCTATACTTCATTGTTTACAAAATGTGGAGCCCTTAAGGATTGGAGGATAGGGAGGGGGAACCGAGGACAGATCTGACTGGAGGAAGGCAAGGATCTCCAAGGACCTCGTCCTTGGCCAAGTTTCTGCAAGGAAGCCCTGTAGCCCTCTTGGGTCCTCCCAGCCTCGATAAAGTGGGTACCCTAAGTTGAGGAAAATTATGAGGGCTTAACGTGGTCATGAAAAAAAAAAACCTTGCAAAACCGGTGTTCATATACTACTCTTCATATTCAACTAATATTATAGTTAACATGAAAAACTTCAAATTTTAATAAAGTAACGTTTAAAAGTATTTTTTTTCTATATAAAATATAATGTAGTCATACAACATTTTATTTTAATGTTGCAATTCAAATGTAAATGGTTTATTAAAAGTTTACATCATAACATTTGTTGATTGTGAGTTTTGCAATTAAACTCTTCATTTACACTAACCTATTCAAAAGGTTGGAAAAAATAAAATCACAACACTACTAGTTGCTATGGGATGAACGCAGCTTAAGAATAAATAATATTAAAAATTTTAAATGAATTATAAATTATCCTTTATTTAAATCTCGTTTTCCCCTGTCGAACTGATTCGCTACCTTGGACTACATCTGGACAAACGACTAACCACATAACATTGAAACGACAGGGAACTGCACGTCGATTTCGACTCTTACAACACTTACTAGACAAACTGTCCAAACTTCAATTCAATACAAAAAAATGATCTAGATGACTGTAATAACGCCTATCTGGATGTACGGAGTTGAGCTTTGGGGCTCCACTAAACTTTCGAATTCCTCTCGTATCCAATCCTTACAACCCGAAATCCTTCGTAAAATCTCCAACGTACCTTACTTTGTCACAAATAAAATTATCCATAAAGGCCTTAATGTTCCACCATCTAGCTGAAACCAGATATCATTCCTTCCATTATAAACTGTTTAACTACCCAAATCCACTAGTTTCTAACCTTGGATCCTCTTCCGTTCCAGACAATTCTCCGAGGTGCCTGAAAATAAGATGGCCACGAGACCTGATAATGGAAAACGTCATTAGACGCCTGTATCACTATGCAGTTGTAAATAGCAATAAATAAATTTAGAATAATCTCGTTAAACTTCTATTTAAAAAGTTTATATTATACATAGTTGGAAGGAAAAATTGCAGGAGACAGTTTTCTGGCTACTTTTTGTATGACTTACTCCTACGGATCTTTCATATTGACATCGTTCATGCAAACTGGACCTTGAGAGTTACTTTTTAAGTACGAAGAAAGCTTTGTCAATGATTATTCTTGTTGTACTGATGTTTAAGTAACTTTTAGGATTCAGGCTCAGATGTTGCCGATAGCTCCGAGCCTATTCAAAGTTCGAAAAGAAATCAGATAAGAAAGATATTATTCCGGAGGGGTGGCTGGGCCGGAAAGATATATGCGTACGCCTTTCCACAGCTGTTGCCGGCTGAACAAGATGATCTAAAGGTGGACGGAACATCGGGGGGGGGGGAGGGGAAGGAGAGGGATGTAATTACGTGGCGGAGGTTAGCGTAATGGAGATAGTTGGCCAGGGAGTGAGCGGAAATGGCCTACGTGATCTGGGAGTAGTCTTGGCCGGATGTTGGCCGCCTCTGTGACCGTGTCTTTGTATTCGGCAACCCACTGCCTTCTGTATTGACGTGATGTGTTTCCCACTTTATAGATATGGCTCGACTTTCCTCCTTACATGTCTTTTCCCCCCTTCTTTTTATATATTCTTATTTCGTCCGCTATATCCATCTAAAACAAGAGAAGAAAAATAGCCAAAATTAATGAATAAATAAATTATATATATTTTTGTTGATCATTTTCTACCTTATTTAAAATATATATAAATACATGTGATAAGAATTATATAACAACAGCATGAAGGAGCCTTGAGAAGAATCTACTCATAGATATAACTCCAATAATGTCTAGAGTAGATTTAGAGGTGATCTTCTTTTTAGGAGACAATGGTTCGATTTTAATAATATACAAAGGACCAGGAACATGAACGTTTGTAATAAAAATAAGAAAATATATTCAATTAAATTAAATCTGTACCACTGCGACCCATGAAGGGTTCAGTACTTTGTAAGGGAATACTGTTACTAGACCAACGGTTGTGCAAGGAGATGATTTGGTCAGAATCACGGTCGACCACCTGATTTTTACCCAATTAAGGGTACCCAATTGAGGAGTCTGGGTGTTGACTCGCGGCTACGAGTAACAGGAAACAATATTCTGCCCAGCCGGATTTGAACTCGGGTCCTTGGAGTTGGTTGCTACATACCTCACCCCTCGGCACTTGCACCTTATTTGCTACTAAGTAAGAAGCATTGAAGATCTTACGAAGGATTTTAGAGTTCAGGAGCCCCAAAGCTCAACTCCGTATGTCCAGATAGGCCTTATTATAGTCATGTAGGTCAGTCTTCCCTAGTGGATTGGATTTTTTTTCGTTTTAACAACAAACGAATGGCATTTGTCTAGTAAGTGGTTTGTAGTCGGAATCAATTAGCCGTATTGTTGGTTTTCAGTCTACTAATAAATTCATATTACTTTGTAATTAATTAATTCGTCGTAAAAGTAAATTTTAGCTCTAACAAATTTTATATCATGTGTAATATACGAATCTTCTAATCCTTTCTTTCATAATATGACCAACAATTTTCTAAAATTACCTTTTCCCTGAACTTAGCCCATTTTTAAACAGAATTGTGTACTAATGATTTCCATTAATCATGCAACTTAAGCCTATGTTAATACTTTAATTATATACTTGGGATGATTTACTTAGTCAAGTGCTGATTAAACAGGAGCATTTTTGAACCCATGCGTGTTAACATAATGCTAAGTGGTAACATAATTATGTCTTTTACAAGAGTGAATTATTAGGCACTAAGGGTTGTTATTACTAGCGATCTATTGTATTTTATTTACCTCAAGTTACTACATTTATTATAAACAGAAATCATAGGAGTTTTATAAGAATAAACAAAATA
>NW_027107593.1:885152-886958 GCF_000696795.3 Halyomorpha halys | reverse complement strand
AAATGCTTATATTATATTTTGTAATGATTTAATTTAATTGCATAAATAAAAGTTTATTTTTATTCATTTCATTTCATTTCACTAAACGAATAAATTAATAAGACTGATCAGCGTTTTTAATTCGAAATTTTTCAGTTTTCACATTGAAACTTTGAAATTGTCAAAGGTCATTAGACAACCACCCAGTGACTCCCTACGGATAGAAATGGGAGTTGAGATTACTAGAAGAGGGGGAGCAGTGGGGAAGCGGTTGGACAGCATCCCCGAGACGGCCGAGAGAAAGGATCAGAATTTATAGTAGCCAGGCAATCTCTATTACTGGCAACGGATAAATCAGCCAAGTCAAGTGCCGCGAATAAAATTCATATCTTCTCTACTCTCTCTACATCTTGTCTGATCAATGCCCTTGTTCCGCTCCTTGGAGGTCCACTATCTTTTGCTAAAGTATAATTAAGTGATTTATTATTTATAATTTTGGAATTATATTTCTTCATATCTATCATGAAATAAGGCGGGTTTTCAAAAAGTTACAAGGTTGAAAAGTTGAAAAAAAAAACCTCTTAATTGTTTAAATCTTCTGTATTTCTCATGGATTCCTATGTTATTCAGGGTGCTCAATTGAATGGAATGCTCGAATTTTTAAGATATTTTCAGGTGTAAAAATATAAATCTTCATTTTTCCATTATCAAAATCTTTTTTTTTCTAAAAATAAAATGTTAAAATGCCCCTCACTTTATACCCCTCAATAAGTCAATGATACTTCCAGAAAGGCTTTCTAATATGTAAACATTGTGGAAAATTAGTCTCATCACAAAGATCAATAAAGCCCATTTTTTCAAAAATGTGTAAAAAATAAATTTCCAGTATTCAAATGAAAGTTGTCGTAGAAATCTAGAAAAAAATATTTCGAGAAACAAACCTACTTTTGAAGAACTACATTTGGTGCACTAACTTTTTTTTACATTGGCTTGGCTAAAATAGTTTTTGTTGAATATTTAAATCAAATTAACAACAACCAGAAAAAAAACTCACTTTTTTCAATGCCAAATTAACGTCTGTAAGATTAGGTATATGCCTCATGAATTTTGTTTGATGGGAGAACCAATTGCGGTGAATTCGTTTATAAATATTTAACAGTAAGAAAACACAGTGCGGCCTTGCCAACCCTTGATCTAGAACCTAACTCACGTTTAAGAAATATAATTTAAATTGAAAAAAAATATAAATAAAATATTACAATTATTTTAAAAATTTTATTTTTATTTAGTTGTTAAACACTTACTGAAAAAAATATTATGGATTTTGGCAAGTAAAAGTAGCAATGAATAGAAGAAGTATGTAAGAGAATAAATAAATATCATTCAAATAAATAAAACGATATAAGAATAATACTAAATAAATAATTTCTTTTCATTTATCTGTATCACTGCTCGATTCGCCGGCTAAGATCTATCTTGTCTTGTCATGAAAAAATATGTACCCATGTATGCGTAAAATAATGTACCACTACTGCGGAAACGATCTCACCGTTAGGCACATTCTCACTGAATGTATATATTACTCACAAGTCACACCGATTCTCTTCACATTTACAGGAGATATAGAAAGAATATCTCGCAAAAGCATAAAAAGCTTTTTCATTTTTAAAATTATTATTCATATATATGATTATACATAGTCTAAATGTAATCCCTTTGTGCATTAGTGGATGTCTTAAGTATCAGCGAGCGCAACACGTAAAAAAAAAAAAAAAAAAAAGGGAAAAGGAATAAGATAAGATACGCTTGAACTCCTCTAAAAGATTG
>NW_027107593.1:882137-885076 GCF_000696795.3 Halyomorpha halys | reverse complement strand
TTTTGCCATAAATAATTATTATTGTAAATTATTAAATTTATAAATGAATAATTTATTATTACATTACCCTACTATATATCTAGATGCATAATTTAATATTGTAATTTACTAGCTTTGTCAATTTGTAAATTCAGTGTAAATGATCCTAGTGGTCGAAATAAATAAATGAATAAACCTGCTATGTGAAATGTATCAGAGAAAGGACGAGGTATAGAGTTTAAAAGAATTCTGCGAAAATAGATATACCTGTCCAATAGAATATACAAAATACATGTCCAAGAATTAGTATTAGTCATAAAGTAAAAAGACCGATTATAAACATTATATATAAAGTTATATTTACAGGGTGTGAATATAAATCTCAATACCTAACTCTCTCTGTCAACAACTCAAGAATGTATAAATATAGGATTACTGAACAGAATAAAGCAGTCTATTATCAGCAACCGTGAGTGTATGTTCTCGTCTTTTTTTTTTTTAGTTCAGAAACCCCTATCACGTATCTGGTGCCGAAACCCGGAATCACCGATTACCGAACCAATTTTAATCGCAAAAAGAAGCCTGTTTTTTTTTCAGTCTAATTTTTTTTTTATTCAGTTGAAATTTTTTCATTATTATTATTTTTTTTCCCGCCTTTTGATTCATGCCTAACAATGACATAGTAAGAGCGGCTGTGCTGAACCTTGACGACTTCAACATGGGAAACCAACCACATCATATTCATACGGTCTTCATTCATAACCATGTTTTTATCTTCTTAAATTAATATCTTCTACTAGAAGGGTTTATTAGAAACTAATATGAAAATTATGAATGAATAATAATCTTCAATTTAATAGTTAATATCTTAATAATTAACAATGACAACAACGTTCCGGGATTATCGCCCATCTTCATATATGTTATTACTTCTTTGTGTTCACTGACCCCACCCCAACCATCTTCTTCTTGTATTCATATTTTAATTAATTTCTTTGTACTTAAATATAAAATATTTACACATTACACAAGGAACTGCCGGGCCTAGACAGAGACCCGATCGGCAAAACATTTAAAGTAATGTACAGATATATAAATAGATAACAGAGGGTATGCACCCTCTGGGTACGCTTGACCGCGTAGGCAGAAGTAAACTCATAAACAGCCCTTATCTCTCACGTGGCCACTCTAAAAACCTCAGGGAAAATACATAAAGATACCGCCTTAATTTAAAGGTTAAAGGAGGAAAAAGACCGATTTTCGCCGAAGGTCATTGGACCTTCTCACCCCCTCTGAACATAGAAAAACCAATCAGAAGAACAGAAAGAAAAAGGGAGAGGAGCCAGAAGGAGGGGGAGAATATAAGCAAAAAGGAGCAGAAGGAACGGTCGAGGAGGACTGAAAGACGAGAGTGGAAGACAGTCTGGGAGGAGGACAGTCCTGGAAGAGGAGAGTTTGGAGGAAGAGAGAGCGGAAGACCAGTTGGAAGCCAGAGGAGGAAGTCACCCCTCGCAGGAATTATGCAGCGGTCGCGGCAAGGGGCGGAATAACGCATGATCCGCTCAGCTACTACACCCAAGATTGACAAGCGCATTAAAACAAGTAAGGCCTTTTCCGTTGTGATTTTAATGGCAATAATAGAATTGATTACTTAGAGTCAGTATAAATATCAAAGATCCCAACTGGTACTTCTCAATTCATAATATAATAATTAAAGTATAACGAAACAAGTCTACCATGCTCTCTCATAATATTATTATTACTAATTCTTACTAATGTATATAAAATTGTAAATATAAAATATGTAACAGAGATTTTACTTTATAATTATTAATCCCTGCATGCCACCTTATATATAATAACATAGTAAATTGGTGAATACGATACCGTTGGAAAAGAACTCCAATGATTAATTATAGATATTCATATCTAGCATACCATGGGGAGGTGGTCTATGGTCTCTATAGTTTGAATTAAATATAGTGCATACTTTTTCTGTCGGTTCCTATCAGGAACCGATAGAGATACATAATATAAATTCATAGAATATAAATATATAAATACAAATACATAATGTAAATACATGAATAGATGAATAAATTTCAATATAATACGTGTATGGGGAACCCCTAGTTGGACTTAGAACCCCCGAAACCCCGTACACGGCACATAGTAAATCGCATACATTTGTTTTCAAAAGTTTTTAATAATAAATTATATGAATAAAATGATTGATAAATGTTTTAAGAAACAAATACTATGTTGATAATATTCAATCATTTAATTAATTGATCGGGGTAGAAATTTTCAAATATCGTTGCTGAGACACGGGCCAATCAACTTGATTGGTACATTGTTAAATATTGAAGTACCAATTCGGTTCTAAATTAAGGCTTGATTTGGTTTGGTCATTCGTAATTTTATTTGATGTGCCACAGTACTTTAGATTTTTTAATTTTGTCTTCATTATTTAAAAAAAGAAATACATATCTGGAGATCTAGACCCAATTGCATTACACAAAAAGATGATTTATAATTTTTATTTATTTTGCCATAATATGACAGTAACTGTGGTCATGAAAAATTTCGAATTCAGGTTTTCGATAGTAATTCACTTTTCTAGGAGGTGTCCCTGGTGTTTAAATAACCACGCCTCGTATAATGGTTTTAGTGTTAAGTAGCAGTCTAGCCTAAAAAAGAAAAAGAAACTTAAATAACATATTCAGGATGGGAGAATTGATAGAATGATATTACCAAAAAGTTGTAATATTGAGCTAAAGAGTATTGATAGAATGATAATACCAAAAAGTTGTAATCCTGAGCTAAAGAATATTGATAGAATGATATTACCAAAAAGTTGTAATACTGAGCTAAAGAGTATTGATAGAATGATATTACCAAAAAGTTGTAATATTGAGCTAAAGAGTATTGATAGAATGATGTTACCAACAAGTTGTAAT
>NW_027107593.1:879186-880707 GCF_000696795.3 Halyomorpha halys | reverse complement strand
TCCGTTTTATTACTAAACTTATATTTTTTGAAATGATGATTTTTAAAAACATTTTAATGATAAAATGTGTAAATACGGAATATTATTCATTAGCACAATTATAAACACAGATATAAATTAATCAGAGACAGCATGGGGCGCCAAAACCCCCCCACGTGTCGAGGAAAGAGCAAGTCATCGACAAGAACCAGTACTTTTAGCGCTACCACAATTCTGAGGTTTTAATAAATGAACCAAATTGAAGCGGTTAAACTTATTGTTATCAAACGCTGTTCTACTATTATAAGATATTTATTAAAACACGACAAGGATAAGATATTAACAGCAAAAAGAATATGTTTTTTAAGCAACGTTAATTCCAAAAATAAAAATTGGACTCCACATTCTGACCACGGGTCTAATGTCTGAAATTTAAATTTATTGGAGGGAGATAGTCCGGGTGGCGTTCAATTAAGGTATCAAAATAGAAAAAGAAAACTATTTATTGTTATCTAATGGATAGAACAAGATACAAACATTTTAGAATTAAGTATTGGTGGTCGAAATATTTAGATTGTATCGGAATGTAAAATATTCGAAATATATAAAATATGAATATTGATCCCAATGGTATCAAATTTAGGTTTATTCTCGATATCTTGAATTGAGGATGTACGATACTTACACTGCTACTGATGTATTGCTTTACATCTTGTCAGTCTTTCTGCCAATTACGAAGGTGAGTTGCTTGCTATCAATCCTCTTGAATTTAAGGCTTTACACGAGTCGCGATGTTAGTGGGGAACATTGTAATTTATATATTACTTGACTACAACAATACAAAATTAGTATTATATAATAATAAAAAAAATGGGAAATTACTTAAATAATATGAAAGACAAAATAGAAAAACTGATGAACAAAATGTTAAATTTTGAGAGAGAGAGAGAGATTGAGAGAGAGATTTTATTGTTCTTGATTTTTTTACAATTTTACAATAAACCATGATGCTCTGAGACTACAGTGTCTCATTGAGCAATTTAAATTATTCACATTTCGAGGTACAAAATAAATTTTTTGAAAACAAGTACAACAGATAACTAAAAAAGAAAAGAATATTTTTAAACATGTTAACTTCTTAAAAAAAAGAGATAAAATAAGAAGAAAAAAAAGAAAAGGCTAATGAAACAATAAGAATGAAATGAAAATGTATGCTCTCTGGAAATATTAGGTACATAAAATGATACTATAAATACGAGTTAATTACAAAATAAAATCCTTCTTAAACAAAAGAACAAAATTAAAGTAAAATAAGAAAGAGATCAAAAATAGAATATTATCAGATAAAAACATATATATATAAAATAACATTTTATTAGTACAAATTGATTATGAGAAAAAATAAATAAATATATACAAAATAAAATAAGTCAATGAATAAAAAATAAAACAAATAACATTCTTCTTGTTATGACCAAAATAAGATTTAAAATATACTACCCAATGGGACTGTTGAATAAACAAAATAATCTTCTTGTACAT
>NW_027107593.1:871572-878862 GCF_000696795.3 Halyomorpha halys | reverse complement strand
GAGAGAGAGAGAGAGAGAGAGAGAGAGAGAGAGAGAGAGAGAGAGAGAGAGTTAATACCACGACTATATCAGTGCTCAAGGTTCTCTCCATTATTTTTAGTCCTTTATTAATAAATAAACCAATCTTCTAATTTATTTAACCAGGTTCTCCTTAGCTTTCTCATGACTTTTATCAATAATAAAAGCACCATTAAATTGATAAATCTACAACAAGTGTCATTGTTATTATCATAAAGTCCTATGTATAAGTTAGTTAAGTACAGCTAGTTTTTTACTTTCAGTTACCTTAAATGTTGCAGTGAGTAAATGTTTGGTGTTAAGGAGTCCTTAAACGTAGAGCATCGATTGCAAGGGACCTTTTACATGTATTCGCGGTTTTATAAAATTTTCTTTTTTCAAGAAAATTAGATGACGGACTTCATACGTTATTTATGTAGTTATTTAATTTTTTGGTTTTTCAATGACTTAGCTTTAGTGGAAGAGGGATGTTTAAATTCGTGGAAAATATAATTTCCAGCATGCATTATTAAGTAAGCACTCTACAAAATCTAGGTATGCTATTTACATTTGGTTCTACATGGTTTACATATGGGTTCCAAATCAAGTAGAAATCTCAGGGAATGAAATGGGCAATCGAGCAGTACGTGCGCTCTTGGGACGGAGTGGAGCAATTTTAAAATCGAAGATAGACGACAATCTTTTTGGATGAAAGACCAAGAAGTAAACCCAAAAATATTAAAAAAGGACGTCAAGCCCTGGAGCCCGTTAATGTAGAGAGACGATCTTCTCTGACTAGGCTTAGAATAGGTCACGCGAGACTTGTCTCAAAACAAACGCCTCCAAAATGTCAATATTAAAATTAATTTATGAAATCAATAAATTGTGGTAAGTGAGACATAATAGCAACCTTAGATAAGGCGTAATTGTAAAAATGACAAAATTATCAATACAAGAGCACTTGCACAACATGGCATAAAGTACAAACATGATGTTGATTTTAAAATCCAAAAATTGTAAACATAATAAATCAGAAAAGAAATTAAGAAATAACAGAAGCACATTACATAGTTATAGTAAATCATTTAGTAATTTTATGCTAATACATTGTTGTGTTAGTGTAAAATGTTTTTAAAAATAAAAAAATATTGTTAATAGATTCATAGTCATCATTTGTGGAACAGAGGTAGAAGAGAATAGTAGTTTATAATCTATGTTATCAATGTTAAATACAACCTGGTTTCAGGAAGGTATTTCAGATCTCCTTATTTATAATATGCATTTTAATTACTAATATTTACAGCAATATGTTATTGTTAGCATGATAAAACTAAGGAGAATACAAAATTTGATTCATAAGATGTTTTAATCAAGTAATTATTTTAAATTAAAAAAAAAAAAAAAGAATTTGGAATATAATGATTGCATGCATGGGATGAATTTGAGAATTTGTCGTAGATACCTGATGATAAGGTGACAACACCGAAACGTTGTTATTGTATTTCATGGAATAAAATAAAATAATATAAACAAAGAAGAATACCTTTCATGCACAAGATCTAATCATAAATGAAACTCTTCCAAAAGAAGATATAACTTTAAGACAATAATAAAACAATTCGATAATTAGCCATGTCTTTCAGGAATGCCCATATTTCACCTCACACCTCAATAGCTTAGGATTATACCCGAATATTTCGAAAAACCAATAGATCCGATGATAAATCAATAAAATTAGTATTCAATTTTTTAAAATCAAAAGGTTTACTGACACCAATATAACATCGAACAGTCAAAATAAAAAAAAATAATGAAATAAAACAAATGTCACAAAAATTAAATAAGAAATAAATGGCGTTGATGACCAGTGATGTTTTATGCTATTCAACAAAAATAAACAAACAAGGCTTTTTTTTTTTCAAGAATTACTTCTTCCGGATACATTAGTATTTTAGTCATCAAGCTCGTTTGTTGAACTCGCACTTTTGGGAAAACCATAGATGTAATATGAATAATCTTACTTGAATAAATTAAAACTATTTTATTTTATCATAACAGTTAGAATAATTTAAAAGATAAGTCTAAAAATCATGACGTTCCAGGTGCTGGAATGAGCTAGAGAACTTATCCTAAGCGGTTGATATAAAGGCCCGAAGCGAGTTGAATTACTGTGGCCCTATAGAGCTTGCTATCTGTCACTGTTACAGCATCTACTTCCTCCCTCCCAAACACTACAATATGTCTATTAACTACAACCTCAGATCCTGGTTCTATTTCGCTTTGCGGTAATAAAGATTTAATTCTATTTATAAATATTATGTCTTTACTATGATAAAAAAAAGAATTGTTAGATCTTTCTTGGAGCAAAAAGTAATTTTAATTTTCCAAAGTCATTTTTAACACAAAAATCTGGTGCCGTGGGTGCAGAAAACAACTTTCACGTACTAATTTCTACAACCTCAAACTTATAGATAGATTAATGAGCTCCTGTTAAACTTATCTCTTTTTTTTTTGTTTTTTCAATGTTTCAAAACCTTAAAAAAACATTAATTATTCATTCAGAGCTCTATATCTTAAAACTACCAACAACACTAGAAAATCTAAAAGAACATTATTTAAAGAAGAGTAAATTTGCTGAAATATGAGCCATAATAGATCTATTTATGTCCAATAGTTCTCGAGATATAGCCTTTTAAAAAGTAACATTTCATAAAAATCTACTGAAATATCAGTAGTTAGTGAATCGATTTTGAGAAATCTATATCTCAATTCGACGTACAAATATCTATTAGCAATCAAATTAAAGCAAAATAATTGCTCTGTGATATGTCTATTTCTACTGTGTAGATACGGATGGATCCACAAGATATGCGGATATAGTTGCTTTTCCTAAGAAGGGGAAGTCGGCAATCATCCTGGATCCCACAATGAGATATGAAAATAACGACCTTGACCAGAGAAATAAGGTAGATAGGGAAAAGAAGGAAATCTACGACAAATGTATCCCTTTCCTCAAGCAAAAGTTCCGTGAGGGCTTCGGAGAACGAGACTTCAACGTGAGAGGCCTCTGGTTCGGAGCCCGTGGAACTATAGGAGCTTCATGGAGGAGCTCGGGGTCGATGTCCAGGACGTGGCTAGGTTGACAGAGAATATAATACTTGACTCCCTGGGAATCATACACCATCACATGCATGGAAATTAATGAGTATGGGAGTTTATCCAGAAGTGGGATGGCATGCATGCATCGCATATCCTATTTGTTGTTTTATTTATTACTTTCTTATTTTTAATATTTTAATATTTGTTATATTTTTGGGGAATTCGTTGATCAAATGAAATAAGGGTTGTGAAATGGAAGGGAAAGAAAAAAAAGGAATAAATTGAAAAACTTGTATTTAGTTTGTAGACTGGTATTAACTGTAAAAGAAAACTGTGAAAAAAATGTTATCTTTCTATTATATTATATCATATTATATTATATCAGTTTATATATGTCCGATCGCGGATTGATCAGTATGCTGTGTAATGTGGCAACCCAATGTATTTAGGCAGCATGAATGAATAAAGCATTTCTTTCTCTTTTTTGTTTATGACCGTTACCTTTCTCAGGAATAGTAGTTTATCAGGAATACTACACTACCGCTCACAACTTCTAGACTAAACGCCCATTTTAGATACTAAGATTAGTTACCTACATCCAAAGTTAGAGGATTGGGTACAGGGTTTAGTAGAAACCGCAGGAGAGTATCTGCCCTGTTTCACTGATGGATCGAGAATGGATTCAACAGGACTAACGGGAGCAGAGGTTTACATAGAAGAACTAGGCATAGAACTAAGCTTCCCATTTGGCAAGGACTCGACTGTCTTTCAGGCAGAAGTGTTTGTCATTTTGTCAGCAGCTTTATACTCTGAAGTCACTAGCTGTGATAGGACTGGCATCACCATCTTTTCAGAGAGTCTGTCTGCCCTTCACACCTTGGAATCACCTATGGTCACCTCTACATTGGTAAGAAAGTGTAAAATAGTTTTAGAATCATTAGCGTGCTTAAAGAGGCTTCAGCTTGTGTGGGTGTCAGGAGACAAGGGAATCACAGGTAATGAAAAAACTGATCAGCTTGCTAGAAACGGGGGTGAGCACCCTCCCATAGGGCCAGAACCATTCCTAGGCATTTCTAAAAGGCATTAGAGAAACGTAGTTCTTGACTGGACATGGAAGAAAGCAAGTAAGGAGTGGAGGGACTGTATAGGGCTAAAACAGGCCAAGATTTTAATAACTTAACACTCTACTTCTAAAACTAAGTGGCTGCTAGGCCTAAACAGGAACGAACTTAAAAGACATCTTAAGATATGTGGAGTAGTCATGATGAAACCTACTGCTTATGCGAACAGGCCCCAGAGACTGCCTTACATTACATAGCAGACTGTGGTAGGTATGCATCACTAAGATACAGGCTTCTAGGTTCCGACAGAATCACAGGAAATGAGGCTTCCTCTATAGATTGGAAGTCCCTTTTGCCGGACTTGTTCCCCCCACCATTGCCAGTACCAGTACCAGTAGACCAATGGTTGTGCAAGGAGGTGATCTGGTCACAATCACGCTCGACCGCCAGTTTTTTTACCCAATTAAGGGTACCCGATTTATGAGGCTGGGTGGATCCTAGGAGCTCTCCAGAACCCACAGGGTTGACTCACGGCTACAGTGTAACAGAAAATAATTTTCTGCCCAACCGGACTGGAACCCGGGTCCTTGGAGTTAGAAGCATCGTGCCTTACCACGGTAGCCAACGCGCTTCCCATATATCATATATTAGTAAGTGAAAATAAAAAAAGTCACTTCTGTTCAACTTGCGAACATTCAAGTAAAGACAAATTCAACAATTGGACCCCCAATAACCAATTAATAATTATAAATAATAATAATAACGAGTCTGGGTCCAATAGACCCAATGTTAAACACTTGTTAATGCTATCTCACTTTAAAGATCAGAGCTTCAAACCTTTTTTTTTATCTTTGGATTTGTAACGGCCCTGACACTGACATCAAAGAATAATAAATCATATAATGTTCAGCTTGATAGAAAATATTTTATTATTTTACCTAATAGTATATTTTTGTATAAATTAAATTAGAAAAGTAAGGATTTTTCACGATAAGTAATGGAAAAAAAAATATGATTAGACTTTACTTTCAAGTTAGTCAAGCATCCTTCATAACATTTCAAGCATTATAATATTCAGGTAGAACGTCGAAGAAAAACAATAACAGTTTAAAAGAAGTTGGGAAAAATTGTTAACTGTCAGCCCAAGGTACAATATGATAGCCACCTAGCAGTTGCTAACTTTTAAATTACCGAGGGAAAGTTCTCACTTGGAACAGTTTGTATTTCCTTGAATTTCCCCCTGTCTCATTTATACAGGCGCCTTCTACTGTCTTAGAAAATTCATGTTTTGTCAGATAGTTTAATTGAAAACATTTAATCATTATTGAACAGGGTATTTTTTTTTACATAATATTTCTGTTTTTCTTTTATATTTACATATAAAAGAACAAATAAGATGTATTGAAATTCTCATAAGCACTAAGCTCTAATAATATCAAATATTTAAATGGTATTTAATTATGAATAATTTTACATTTATATTTTAATGCTTTGCACGCGAATATAGCCTTTTCCGCTGTAATAAGGAGAAGTCTGTGGTGGTAAGATTAACGTCTTCAGCGGCAATAATTGACGTTAGCAAAGAGAGTGTTTGAAATGGGTTTGCCACTGTCGAAATTATTATCAACATTTTTATTTCTTTAGTATATTTCTTTTAAATCTATTTTTAATTATAATTCATTTAATGCTTCATTATTTTACATTTGTTTTAGTGGCAAACCCATTTGAAACCTCTCGCCATATTCAATTACAATTAATTAATAATGAAGTACTTGTGTGTGTTTTTTTTTGTAATCTAAAAAACTGAATGTTTATGTTTATAATAATTATGATCGTGTTGTTTTAATTTTCACGTATGAACCTTGTGGTTTAGATAATAAAGACCTAAAGATTCATGTTTATTATTATACAATAGGAACACGGAGTAAACGTCTATTTATAAATCTTCCTAGAGAAGTTGAATAAAAATTATGTATGGCATCTTTTAAACTTTAACTCTCAGATGATTTTTTTTTTTCTTAAAAACTTTATTTATTGATAGATATTAAAATCTGCCACACCGTTGTGATGAATGATCACATTCATTATTATTATTATTATGGCACTACGGTCCTGCAAGAACCCGTGCCTCCACCACAACAGCCAACCAATCTGCACGGCCTCTTGTCTTCTCTCTTCATCTGCCAACCTTCAAGAGTTTCTAATCCTCCTCCTCATCGTCCAGCCATCTGATCCGGGGACGTCTTCTTTTCCGTTTTCCATCTGGTTTGCCTTAAACCATCTTTTTGGGCATCCTTTCATCGGGCATCCTCTCAAAGTTTCCTAACCATTTTAATCTTGCTCTTTTAATTAAAGCCACGTTGCTGGGTTCCCCGTAAAAATTTCCTTCTTCTTCTACATACTCCATTCGCCGAGACTCCTCCCCATCACATTATACTAAAATAAAATAAAATAAGAATAAAAATAAATAAATAAAATGTCTCTATAAATACACACAAACAGAGGGATAAAGAAAATGAACATAATCAAACTATGTCAATGAAAAAACAAATAAATAAAATAATCTCAGATGAAATTAATAAATTTATACATAATTAAAAAAACAAAAATATATCTTACCTTTTGTCGTAAACCCATGTGTTCCTGCCTCACAGTATCCTTTAATAATACCCCACTCATTCCTGTCGAACAGATCCGTTACTTAGGACTACATATTGACAAACGACTGACGTGGAATCCTCATACAAGACTGAAAAGACAGAAAACTGATCGTCGATTCTGACTATTACAGCACTTACTAGACAAACAGTCTAAACTTCCAATCCATTACAAAAGACTGATCTACTTGACTATAATAAGGTCTATCTGGACATACGGATTTGAACTTTAGAGCTCCACTAAACAATCGAATTTCTCTCGTATCCTATCGTTACAGCCCAAAATCCTTCGTAAAATCCTTAATATCCTCATCTGAAATCTACCCTTCAGGCTGGGACTTCATAACCTCATCTGAAATTTCTCCCTAGAATGTCTGGAGTTTCAACCACTGTAGTAACCGTTGTTGTTGTTGTCTGGGGCCTTAGGGCGTAAAACCCTGAGGTCATCAACGCCCATGTTTCGTGCTTTATAATTC
>NW_027107593.1:870160-871262 GCF_000696795.3 Halyomorpha halys | reverse complement strand
CGGTGGCTGCTTACTGATCAGATATCTATGAGATAAACTTGCCACTTGGAGGTGGCGATTGGAACGGTTTGATGTGGTCCATGGTTTAGTGGTTTTTTTGATAGTTTTTAATTTGCTTGGCGGGCTCTCATCCCACATGGCTTGCCAACTAGATGACATCTCATTTTTCATTGGAAGACTTATTTCTCGTGGTGTCAGAATGGATGGAGTAACCGTTTACCTTTGCGCATGCGGTACAACCTTTAGTGAAGGTAATACAGTAAGCTACCTATAGACTAAATACGACTTTAATAGCATCCTTGAAATATGTTTAAATGAACACCTCGACTGATGAATAAAAGTCCCTTGTCAAAAATATGTTGAATAATTTTTAAAAAAAAGTGTAAAAAAAATAAATAAACTCATCCCTTTATCCAGCTATCTTATTGACAATAATTATAAAATTATGATTTTCCCGTTGCAAGAGAGTGGAGGATTGTGCAGGATACTATATTAATGGACCAATCAGACGATAGTATTGGATGAGCAGGGCGCAGCATTATCTGTTCATTACTGGGCTAACTCACTGGCCTGTTATTACCCTCTTAGCTCTGTGTTTATTGCACCTTTATGCCGGTTAGTTAAACAGTGAAGCAACCAAATAAATATTTATTAACACTCTTTATTAATCTATTTAAACTCAACAGTCAATAATATTTGCAATAAATAACTAATGTGATATTGAAATATGTTTTAAGCTGATGTTTCATATAGCGGTTCATGTCGTTTCTGATATTTTCTCCAAAATGTTAATGGACAGCTCGTTAAACAGTTCTTAAGAAATATTGAAAATAAATAGCTCATAAAACGAAATGAGTAAGAGAACACCACCCTATTAGTTTTCGTTCCTGTTATTATTTAATAGTTGGTAGAAATAATTAATATGAAAACAACGAAATGTTTTATGATTTTTTTTTTAATAATTTATTTATTGTTATTTACAACTGTATACACATATACAACAAGTAAATTTGCTGTAGGCGACATAGTGACATGATAAAAACATGTGGAGAATCTACCCACTGATAGAACTCCAATAACATTTCTAGAGGATCTCGAGGCC
>NW_027107593.1:864828-868815 GCF_000696795.3 Halyomorpha halys | reverse complement strand
ATGGTTTAGTGGAGCCCCAAAGCTCAACTCCGTATGTCCAGATAGGCCTTATAATAGACATGTAGATCAGTCTTTTGTAATGGATTGGCAATTTAAACCGTTTGTCTAGTAAATGTTGCAATAGTCGGAATCTACGAGCAGTTTCTTGGTTTTATGAATTAAGTCGGAAATTCTACAATTTAGAAACATATTTTTTTTTTTCAATTTATTTCTATAATTGTTTGATATAATTTGTTATTTCAAAAATGTGATGTGAAATCTAAAGTTTTATAATCTTTACATATTAGATTGAAACTGAAACACAAACAGTTGACTAGCAGTTCAACTATTTGTACTTTAACAATTTACAAAAAGAAGGGATGACAAAACAGCTAACGTAATTGCGAATGTTTGTAAACTAAACAGAATATTACCTTCCATGTGTTTTTGTTACCGCTTTAAAGCAAAATCGAATTTACAACTACACTAATGGCGAACTGAGAAACGATGTAAAAATAACAGTTGTTATTAGTTTTCAATTATAGTTTATTCGTTTTGAAAGAAGAATTCTCGTTTCATTTTGCTTATGTTGTCTTGACTTTGACAATTATCAATGTATAATATATTGTCATCGCGAACAATACAAAAACCCTTGTTATCATTATCTAATTATTCTGTATGCTTAGGTTTACATCATATTATTTAATATTTTTTTACTTAGTTCTTCCAGATTTATTGCATTATATTACAATTTAGGGTATCTATTGTATTATCTATCGGTATGTATTAGTTAAGTTAGTTATTTCAATCATTTAATTTATTCTTCTCATACTGATGAGAAGATAGTAGATAATATATATGAGGATAACAAGGTTGGAGGTGCTGTCAGTAAACAACACAAATAAGTTGAGAGAACTTATTTTATAGTTCCAAAGTTTCGGCCAGAGTTTCTAGCCTTCATCAAGGAAGTAAGATAACAACCAATGAATACAAGAAATAAAAATAAAAAGAAAAAATATAAGCAGAATGATACAATTAAAAAAATTATTCAAAATGAAAATTAATAAAAATAAAATGATGAAAGAAGTGGAAAATAAAACGTTTAATTAAATATGTAAGTAGAATAACATAATCAAGGAAATACAAATTTTAAAGTTATATAATGCAAAGAAACAACGAAATATGAATATATTAATTTAATAACAATTAAGATCTAGCCCGAACCAGATATCACTCCTTCCATCATAAACTCCCTAGCCACTCAAACCCCCTAGTTTCTAACCTTCCATCCTCTTCCATTCCTGACAATCCTCCGAGGCGCCTGAAAAGAAGATGACCGCGAGACCAGCTAATGTAAAATGTCATTAGAGTGCTACCAATGGGTAGTTTCTCTACACGCCTGTAACACTCCAATTTAACTTAGATCAGATTTACTACATGTATTATAATGTACAGTTGTAAATAGCAATAAATAAATATTTAAAAAAATAAATA
Organism: Halyomorpha halys; assembly: GCF_000696795.3. Classification (NCBI taxonomy): domain Eukaryota; kingdom Metazoa; phylum Arthropoda; class Insecta; order Hemiptera; family Pentatomidae; genus Halyomorpha; species Halyomorpha halys. The sequence goes on along the minus strand of NW_027107593.1, from coordinate 867,342 downwards.
ACAGTTAAAAATTTAAAGTTATTGAAAGATAAAAATAAAATAAAATATATGAAAGTAATGAAATATCTAAACATAATATTAGAATAAAAAAAAAATCTAAGGTTGAGTTATACTAAAGAAGTGAATAAAAAAGATGAAAATAATAATATATAAGATGGTCAGGGTTGCGGTCAAAAAAAGAAGCAAATAGCTTATAACTATTTAATGTCCGACGTTTCGCTCTACTTTGCAGGGCTTCGAAAGGTTAAACAGCATTTATCAGGGTTTAACTATCAGCTATTTTTAATATGATGCAAAATCTACGGGACTCTAAAAAAGATAAATCTTCCACAACTCTTCACTGGAATGCCACACCTGAAAACAACGACTCACTTCTCAATCTCTATCTTTGCTCCATGGGAACAACTACTCTCATCACCGTATTGCTACTCACTCCTCTCTTATCTCTTCTTCTTCTTCAAATAATTCACCCCATCTCTCCGCCGCAGTACTAGGATTAGAAATTACAGGACTAAGGCTAAACTACCACACACCTCCAGCATTTTACATAATTCTGTTCTCCCCTCCCCGCAGAATACATCTACATCCTCTCGATCTCAAACTTTTTTCACTGGTATTGTGACTCCTCAACCACCTCATATTCTTCCTGATAATTCACTTCATCTTTCTTCTTCTGTTTCCATTGATAACATCCGGATCCATAGATCCAACTCTGTTTTTCCCAAATCTATTGACAATAGCGTTAAACATTTTCACACAACAAATTCTCTTAAATCCCAACTTTCCCATTCCCTATTTAAATTCAAAAAATCATTATTAAATTTAAAAATTAAGGAAATTGGTGATGATAATATGATTAAACTTAATAGTAGCATTAAAAACAGCTGTTTAACCTTTCGCTTTGAACAGCACTGTAAAGTGGGGCGAAACGTCGGACATTAAATAGTTATAAACTATTTGTTTCTTTTTTTGACCGCAACCCTTACCATCTTTTTATATTTAAGTTTTACGGTCAACTATATATACATATAGACAATAATAATATGTGATGAATATAACTAATAATAGTTTTCTATTCACTTCTTTTGTCTAACTTAACCTTAGATTTTGTTTCTTTATACTAGTATTATACTTACCTATTTCATTAGTTACATATATTTTAATTTATTTATTTTTATCTTTCTATAATTTTAATTTTTAATTGTTATTAAATTAATATATTCATATTTCTTTGTTTCTTTGCATTAAATAACTTTAACATTTTTTATTTCCTTCATTATATTATTCTACTTACATATTTGATTAAACTCTTTATTTTCCACTTCTTTCATCACTCTATTTTTATTAATTTTGATTCTGTATAATTATTTACTTGTATCATTCTGTTTATATTTTGTATTCATTGGTTGTTATCTCGCTCTATGTTCTTAGCCCTGGTGAATGCTAGAAACTCTGACCGAAACGTTTGAACTATTAAATAAGTTCCCTCAACTTATTTGTATTATTTACTGACCCCCAACTATCTTTTCCTCATATAATTTATATTTAGTTTTCACTAAATTATATAATTCTTGTAATTATTATTATTATCATCACATTTTTATATTTCTTGCTTGTATTTCTCGTATTTGAAATAAGACCGTCTAATGGTAGCCTCACCTCCACTCGCTACTTTTGTCACTGTTTCGAAATTTCTCAACTGGAAGAGGTGGGTGGGCGGTCCTGGTTTGGTCTTTACATACTTTTGATTATTATTATTTCTCGACCTTTATTTAATTTCAACTGTTAAATGTTTTTCCCCATATTCGCTTTTCTATTTTTACGTGTTATTACATTCCCTGTTAATTTTTAACTTGACAGCATATTTTTTATTTATATTCTTATCATTGTCTAATTTATATCATAACTATTTTTATTCCTTGTTCTTGTTTATAATTTTCTTTTCACTTATATTTGCATAATTTTAACTCTACCTTCATTTACTTTTTTATATCTTATTATCCTAATATGCAAATTATCTTTAGTTGCTTTTGTATCTTTTTACCCCTAATGAAGATCTACAAACTAGGGTGAAACGTCGGAAAATAAATAGTTGTTAACAATATTTAATTTTCTTGTGACCACATCTCAGACTCTCTTCTTCATAATTTGTCCATATTAGGGGTATTAATGATGTTGTGTTAAATGTAAAATGTTTTACCATGTTAAATGTTATAACTATAGGATTGTGAGCAGCCCTATTTGAAGTCATGTTAAACGTTAAATGCATAAGAGCCCCTTGCGGATTTTCTTAGCAACTTGTTTAATAAGCCTTTATGTTTATAACCTTCCTTCCAGAGCCTCATGTTATTGTTTACTTCAGTTTTGATTTAAGTAATTTATTACAACATGCCTAGAGTGAGTGAAAAGTGGAATTTGTGTGAAAGTTTAGCTTATGAGTGTCTTACTGATCTTCAAACTTTTGAGGAAGAGAATGAAGATGAGATAATTGACAACTGTATTGAAAGTATTCTC
>NW_027107593.1:859719-864688 GCF_000696795.3 Halyomorpha halys | reverse complement strand
CGGCGATCTCAACTGGTCTATTGTGTGACGTCATTCTCTATTTAGCAGACCAAGTAACAGACTCTCAGCCATGTTAAATGTTATTTCGTTTTACCATGGTAAAAGAAGGCAATTTTTTTCGATTTAACATGAGTTTTTCCATTTAACATGTTAAACCAAAGATCATGAATACCCCTATTAAACGTTATTCGTTCTTACTCACATAGTTTCATAATTACCATGGAGTTGTTATTATTGAACGCGCTTGGTGGATATCATAACACTTACCAAAAAAAAAAATGAAGATTCAAGTAGATTACATACTGTGTATTTATTTGAATCTTCATTTTAAATTTTAAAACTACTGACAGCTTAATGCTGTTACTTGATGAGTTAAAATCCAAATTAGAAATAGTAATGCTACTTTAGCCATTTGAAAGAGTTATTGTACCAAAATGATCTTTTTAATTTCAAGGTCGCTCCCATATACATTTTTATGAATTCCAGTAAGAGTACAAGCGGTCCTTTTTTAAATTGAAATGTGGAGCGGGCCTGGGCACCATAAAACTTTATCCTTCTTGCAGGCCTCGACCCACCCAGGAAATGGGTACCTGCGCCTTTATGTTTCACCATCATCTGTATATGTAATATATCAATGCCTTCAGCTTTAAACCGCATTGATAGAATATTAATTTTGACTTATAAATAATCAATATATGCCCTGTATTTATATTCGAAGTCTAAGATACTATTTGTTATTTGTACTCATAGGACTTCAAAACGTGTATTTCCGTTGCAAATTCAAATTCAAAATTTTGCACGATCGTAATACATCCCCTTACTGTATGTATAATTCAAGTATTACCCGGGATTCATTGTTGGTGGGTATTACCCGCATTATTATTCAATGTCCACTTCATTTATACCTTATCGCTGCTACTATATTTGAAATGGATATGAAGTAAATTATTCGGGGTCAACAAAGTGAAAATGAACCTCTATTCTTGAATGAGTTATAATAAAATTTAGTATATGTGTTATGCCACTAGGGTTTACTATATGTATTAGTTGGGATAGAATTTAAATTGATTTAGACTATTGATTGAAATGGGGTTACATAATATAATGAAAGCTATTGTAGATCAAATGGTGGTTGATTAGTGAGCTGATGAAGTTTTGGTTCATCTTGAAGTTTTTGATAAATCTTTAAGATTTTTTCTTCTATTATGCTCTTCTTGCTCTCCCATTCTGCCAACGTTCCCTCGTCTTGGTGTTGTGCGAACCTACTCACTCAACCTGAATATTTGATCTTAGCCAAAAAATGATGTGGCTCTTAAGACTGTGTTCACTCTATTACCAGTACAGTCCAAGATGGCTACAGAGACTCTTCTGCTTCATGTGTTTGCCACTAGATGTCAACATCTTGAATTCCTATTTAAAATGTGTGAGGGAGGGTCTTCCTCAAACACTGTGTATTCTATGTAGTGAAAGTAACAAAGAGAAAAGAGAGTAAAAAAAAAGGTTTTTACCCATTTGAATTACTAACAATGGAAAATTTACAGTCTTAAATTTTATTATATGAAATGCGCCTTTAACCTAAGGTCAGGCGTTACTTCAATTTTGATTGGCTGGTTGGAATATTGTTAGTGAACTGTATTGAAATAAATTGCAATTAAAATAAGCCATGAAGTAATAGAAAGAGAATTTATTTGCAATCTATAGGTTGGTTGATACTAAATCTTCGATACTAAATCTTTCGTAATCACTAAGTATGAAAGGTGACCGAAACAAAACTGTTCTGGTTAAGCTGTGTTATTAATTTTGATTAGGGGCCTATGAAAAACTGTAGATATGCAAATTGATGGGGATGATGGATGGTGATATTGTAAATTATACAAGGAAGGTGACTTATCCCTCTATCTACCCTCTCCTCGGCTGCCATAGGGCACTTCGGAAATGTCCCTACACACTCATGGTTTTGAACCGAATTAGAATGAAGAAAAGATCCTGTTTTCCAGAGAAAATATGACTCTTTTTCCACTAGCGAGTGTTTTTTTTTTTTTATCTCGGCCACATGGGGTGCTGGCGTTACTAATTAACTATATACTTAAAATGTGGATGACCCCTCCCTTGTTCCAATTGAACGGAACATTTATTTTGGTCCATAAACAAAGGATTATTACAACTAAAAAAATTTGTTTTCGTCTACTTTCAATTTTTTATTGCAATCGTTATTTAATAAACAATTGCAGCCAAAATTTGCTTATATATATATATATATTTTTATAAGTATTGCTTGGGCGAGGGATTGGTGAGTGAAAATCCAATTTCTTCCCGAGAGAAAAATGTTCGCTGGTTCGGAATAAAATAAAACGGAAGACCTAAAATAAATATTACACAAAAAAAACAACAAAAACAACGAAATAATGGAGAAAATTAAATAATAATAAAATAACCTTCCAAGTGATATACAATTTAGGAAAATTAAAATATGAACAATTGAAATAAAAAAAATGATTTGTTTTGTTGTTACAAAAAATAAAAGAATGAATTGTTAAGTAAAAAAATATTTGAATATACATGTACAAACTAAAAAAATTTTCAATACCAAAAAAAATAGTTAATCTTCTACTAATTGAGTTGGTTAGAAAACAAAAAATAAGGAAGCTCGATGAATAGAAAAAAGATTTCACTCACAGATGACCGGAGGTCGATTTGCGCATATCGACTACACCTCACAAATAAAATATATTTCATCTGAGATGGCCGCTTTCGGTGAACTCATGATGGGCGAAGGTCAATAGAAAAACGGTGCTCCAAAACGCAGGTTGACTCTAGAGTGGAGAGTCGGTGAGAAAGAGTCTAAAAAGAACCAGCCAGCTTCAAACACAGCTTGGCTGAACAATGGCGGCGGGGCATCAGTGAATCAGTAACTGCAACATCTCACACCTTGCCAATGCCTCCTGAGTAGGCCGCTCCAACGCCTCCTAAGCTCACTGCCTTATCAGTGGTTATATAGGCCCTGGTCCACTGCCTTCGGTATTGTTGAGTACATGCTACACCTCAGGATTGTATTTATAAACATGCATCACACTAAACCTCCTTATGTCCCTTATTTGTATGTAACAATTTTAAAATATAAAATTACTTACAGTTTAGAATTAATAAATAAATAAAAATAAACTTATAACTAACAAAATTGAAAAATCACATTGAGCATAGACAAAATAATTAAACTAAAAATAAATCAAAATTTTGGTCTTTAACGAGTATATTTATTTAATTCTTTTTGGAAGAAGCATAAAAGGATGTAACAGAATTTAGAAAATTATATGAAATTAGCGTTTAATTTAATCCAACTTGGAATATGTGTGACTGAGAATTATAAGTAGAATTTAAATTGCCTTGTATCCGATAAAAAGCTTCAATTAGTTTTATATGCTAGTAACGATCACATTGGGAGAAGATCTTCTAAATATAACGATGTTGGAGTATATCAGCACGTGTGAATCCGCCTGGAAAGAAGTTTAATTCATAATTTGTACTAATTATCTCTGTATGCCTCAATGAGACTAACTTTACGCTTAGAATTCGTTATTTAATATTAATATGGTTTATGAAATATACTCATGTAATTATTATCATGTAGGGATAATGAAGCTGACAAGCTCAGCCCCGAAACGGAATTCTAACTAATAATTACCCGGGACTTGCCAGTCCCTTGTTTTAGTAATTTAATGATGAATTGGACTTCTATATTAATTTAGATGTTATGTTAATGTTTGTACAACATGCCAGTAGCAAGATACTCTTTGATCATAACCCATCGGATACTCCACGTAGGCCTTGTTTACAAAAGCCTCTGCTAGGAAATAGGTATTTTTGAAATAATGATTATTTAATAAAACAATTAAATTACCTGTATCTATTTTTTAAAATAAAATTATAAATAATTATTTTATGAATCATGAAATGATTTATATTTTAATCATAATCATTTATTAAATAATAGTCGAATAAAATGAATAATTTTAAAAATTATTTGTTCAAGTGTAAAATAACTTAATTTAAATAAAAACACAAACCTCTTATAATATCTGTCTATCCAACTTGTTTATTTTTCTCCGACGTTTCGGCCCTCAGATCATTATCATCCATCCTAATGTTTGAAATAATCCGAAACAGTTTGATGAGTCGCCTATAATATAGGCACTGCTAGCCCCCTTTTCGCCTTAGGTTCACTTCTAGCGCCCTCTGTGAGAGAAGAAGACTATAGGTATGAGTGAGCCATTTCCTATGAGGAAGCTGTCATTCTTTTCTGCAGTCTTCTTCAGTGAAAAAACGAGTGAGTAGAAGCTTCTGGGGCCTTCTGGCAATCGAGGAGAGAGGTATGCGGAGAAGAAGAAAAAGACAAACTAAGCATGGAGTAAGTCAAATTCTTTCTATATGATTCACACCATCAGCATCTGTCATCATCATCATCATCATCAATATGCATAGCTATAGTTGTCATAAAACCATAATCAAAATTCACTAACTCTCTTTAACCATAAATGTTCTGTTTCGGCCACTCCTACACCCCCTTTAAATTATCAAATAAATTTTTCATTCTGTCAATTATGTTTTATTTTTTATTAAAATTCTCTTTCAATACAGTCCAAAAATAATATCCAACCAGCCAATCAAAATTAAAGTGCTAGTCTTAAATTAATGGCTAGCCTTTGGTTGCAGGCGCACTAAGTGTTGTTTTTTTCGTCTACGTTCAACTTTTTATTAAATAACGATTGCACCCAAAATTTGCTTCTTAATATTTTTTTTTATAAGTATTGCTTGAGCAAAGGATTGTTGAGTGAAAAACCAATCTCTTGATATACATAAATATCCTTTTTTTTGCCTGAAGGGAATTTTAAGGTAGATTGTGGGATCCGCTGTGTGCAGGGGAGCTCTGCGTCGCTTACTCCCTGTCTGCGTTGTCACGAGCCAATAATAT
>NW_027107593.1:858985-859550 GCF_000696795.3 Halyomorpha halys | reverse complement strand
GGTCCTATATCACTTTTGAATTATTTGCTTAAAACGGGAAGAGGATACTTTGAGGTAGTTGATTCGAACGATATTTAAAAAGCGCCTGATATTAAATAAATTATATGGTCATGAGATTTGTAGAGCGGTAAGTAATGCGAATTGGTAAACTCATTTAAAGGCGGGAATAGTCGAAAGGAGTATAATTTAAGAAAACTAGCGCTTAATAATAATAATTAGTGATGTGAGATGTTGTCACGAAAAAAAAAATTAGGGTGTAGTAATAAATTTAGTATTTGCGAGTGTTTGTTGGTTTTGATATTAACGGGAGAAGGTTCTAATTGGATAAAGGCGCTTTTGGAAATACGTCTCTTGTCATGATTTTGGAATATCGTTGATATATTGTCAAAATCGAAAGAAAGGTTTACACATAAGGAGTGTTAAGTAAGGTCAGAAACAGAAAAGTTTCGAGAGGAAATTGAATATTTATGTTGAGTTATGTGGTCCTTGAGAATGTTTTCGGTTTTGCCAATGTAAGAATAATAATAAATGCATTAATATTAAAATATATTAATGACATACATAC
>NW_027107593.1:850496-853952 GCF_000696795.3 Halyomorpha halys | reverse complement strand
AAGAAACACAACTTTATACTAAAATATAATCCACCAATACCGACCAGTGTAAAAAGGAAATAGTCTACATTCAACTATAAGTCAAGAAGATAGATGAAGTAAAAAGGGTGTAATAACCTAGATGTTGATCGCCCTGAATAAAAATCTAATCTAATCTACATACATTTTCTCTTTTATTGTGGTATAATTTCAATTTAACATTATCATTCCAGGATTTAGCTATTACGCCCTCCAGTTGTTAGAATAGATACTTCTAGTTTTATTGAGGTATCGTAACTGACCTGTTGAAACTTCCAATCTCGTGATTAGTGTTGTAGGGTAAATACTGGTGGATCTCTTGCATGTTAGCTCTCAGCATTAACTCCTGGATGAGTTGAGCGTTTGCTCAGCAGAGATAACTCCGGTCAGTTGAACTGGGATTACAGTTCGAATTAATTTTGTACCTTCTCTTCTCAGCTGGATTATGGAAGTGTAAGTATAGTACTTAGCAACGGATATCATCACTCATTTCATGAATAATTAATAGTCAAAATTTATGGGTTTGCCAAATATAGGTAAGGGGATTAAAAATGGCGACTGTTTCACAACGTTAAAAAAGATTAATGTTTCATTCGGAGATGCATATCCTTAAAACCACCAACAATACTAGAAAATCTAAGAAAATATCATTTAAACTTCCTTAAAGTTTCTAAAATATGAGGCCTGATAGAGCTATTTACGTTCAACAGTTTTCGAGATATAGCTTTTTAAATAGCAACATTTCATAAAAAATGTACCGAAAAATCTGATTAGTGAATTTATTTTAAGAAATCAATATTTCAAAAGTTATTCGATGTACAGATGTGTATTAGCACTTAGATTAAAGCTAATTTAATGTACTATAAAGTATAGTGCTTAGCAACGGATATCATCACTTATTTCATCCGAGAGTGAGCCACCATGGCCAAGACTGGCATGGAAATTTTTATCGTATTTCATATCGATATCGTTTATTAATTAAAATAGATAGACAAGTAAAACATACCAATCTCCAGGATATTTATAATTAAATTATAAAAAATATGGCAATAGTTGTGTTTAGCGCCGTATTAATTAATTTTAAAGGATAATATTAATTGACTATATTTAATTTAATAAACTGAAAATAAAGATAATTGATACTCTGTGCTCCCCCCCCCCCAACAATCCTTTCTTGATATCTTTTGTTTATACACCGAAGGTCATATTTTTGCGAGTAGCTTCTTTTGGATTGTTGATGTGAGCCATCGTCACCATTCCCAAACATTGTTCTTCAAAAACGATATAAATTTGTCTTATAATCTATTTTACAATCAGTATTCGTAAAAAATAAATAAATAAAAGAATTGGAAATGGAAATTCTTTTTTGTAGCAGAAATAGCTGTTCCGGAGAATTTTAGAAAATTAATAATCCTCAAAACATACGCAGTTGAGATTCAGTGAAAATAAAATGAAAATTTCAATAATTGTGGAAGTGAGGGAGGTGCACTTAAGCTCTGGGATCATGAATGGATCCCAATATGGATCATGAATGGATTCCAATATGGATCATGAATGGATTCCAATATGGATCATGAATGGATCCCAATATGGATCATGAATGGATCCCAATATGGATCATGAATGGATACCAATATGGATCATAATATAGATATATCATCGATTCTAATAATTTTTTTTTTTTTTTTGAAAAAGATACAAAAACAACTAAAAATATGTTGATATTGTATGATAATAAGATACAAAAAAAGTAAATTAAGATAGGGTTAAAATTGTTTAAATATAAGTGAAAAGGAAATTATAACCAATGAAAAAAGAAGAAGAAATGTATGTAGTTATAAAATAAAATAGACAGTGATAAGAATAAATTTTGTATCTTTTCTGTTCCAATTTTGTTCTCTTGTAATTTTCTATAATTATTATTAATTTTTCTTTGTTTATTCTTTATGACCTTTATTTAATCTCAACTTATTTCTTTATTTTCTTTCTTTAAGTGTGTTAAATTTTGTTTTCCCGTATCTCCTTTTCTACGCCACGTGTTTATTTTTAACCTAATAGTTTATGTATTTTTTAAAGATATTTTTATCATAGTTTATTTTATGTTATAACTATTTTTATTTATTCTTTTTGTTCATTTGTTTTTAATTTTATTTTCAATTATAGTTCGTTAATTTTACCACACCTAAATTGACTTTTTTGTATCTTATTATCCTACTACTTCAAAATATTTCTAGTTGTTTTTGTATTTCTTTAGCTTTGATAATGTTATACAGCAGAGGTTCCTAATATTTTTCGGTTTGCGGCTCCTTAAATAATCGGATTTTTTCCGAGGCACCCTTAATACATTAGATTTTTCTTTAATTGTTTGCTTTCTTGAAAAATTGTAAAACTTTCCCTTTTAAAAGCGATCCATTTAACAGCGAACAATTTTAAACAGATACCATTTTCGTTGGGACTGTTTCGGTAATATCTATATTGAGACTTGACAACCACCATGTGGTTAGGTTAGGTGAAAAATTTTAAATTCACAATCAATTTATTAAACGTCCATTGAGAACTGGAAATTCTGAGAAAATTTCCAAATTGTTTAACTGTGAATATTTGGGAACCACAGCTCTACTGAGTGGAGCGAAACGTCGACAAATAAACAGTTTTCAACTATTTTTTTGTTTTCTTCTGACAACACCCCCACAAACTTCTTCATAATTTATTATATTTCTTATTACTACAATTTTTATGATATTTCTGGATTATTTTCTAATAAGTTTATATTACTATTTATTTTTACTATTCTTTCTTCATATCATTATCATTTCTTTTGTTCACTTATACCATATACTTTATTGTTTATTACATTCTTATGTAACATGTATTCCTAATTTACCTATTAGGCTTACCATTTAATTATGTTATTATTTCTCCTAATTTTATTAATTAAAAATAGATTCTTCATTTTTCATTTATTAATTAAATACATGTTTCAATAATATATATTATGATGTATCTGTTCACTTTATTATGTCAGTTAATAAATCTTTTTTTATTTATCTTAGAACCTTTTTTTTAATTTTTTTTAAATAATTTATTTATTGATATTTACAACTGTATACATATCAAGTAAATTTGCTGTAAGTAATATTATGACATGATAAATACATGTGGAGAATCTACCCATAGATACAACTCCAAAAACATTTCTAAAGGAGAAGATCTCGAGACCATCTTCATTTCAGACGTCTAGGAGGATTATTAGGTAGTGAAGGAGAAGCCAGGTTAGAAACGAGTTGGTTTTAGGTGGTTGGGAAGTTTATTATGGAAGGATTGGTATCTGGTTCTGGCCAAATCGGCAACATAGGGGACATTGAGGTCCTGATGGATGATTTGATTTGTGACAAAGTAAGGAGCATTAAGGATTTTACGAAGGATTTTGTACTGTAA
>NW_027107593.1:849990-850446 GCF_000696795.3 Halyomorpha halys | reverse complement strand
TCGGCAACATAGGGGACATTGAGGTCCTGATGGATGATTTGATTTGTGACAAAGTAAGGAGCATTAAGGATTTTACGAAGGATTTTGTACTGTAAGGATTGGATGGAATTAGATGGTTTAGTGGAGCCCCATAGCTCAACTCCGTATGCCCAAATAGGCCTTATAATAGTCATGTGGATCATTCTTTTTTAATGGATTGGAAGTTTGGACCGTTTGTCTAGTAAAAGTTGTAACAGTCGGAATCGACGAGCAGTTTCCTGTCTTTTCAGTCTTGTATGAGGATTCCATGTCAGTCGTTTGTCCAGATTTAGTCCTAAGTAACGGATCTGTTCAACAGGAATGATTGGGGTATTAGTAAAAGATACTGTAGGGCATGGCGAAGGTTTACGACGAAGGGTGGTGGGATTTATCGGAATTTATTTTAATCCTCCAGTTTTGGCACCATTCTTCGAGGGT
>NW_027107593.1:846275-849855 GCF_000696795.3 Halyomorpha halys | reverse complement strand
ACGGATAATGAGATAATATGTAGGGGGTAGGAATTTACGGATCTTGTATAGCAGTCCTAGGTGCCATTTTTTAATTTAAAGTTTTTGTTTCTATACCTCCACCTTTACATTTTTTATTTATATTTTTCCCCCTTACATTGAATCTGCCTTCTTACAAGTGCATTTTCAGGCCTGCACTGCTATTTATCCAATATGGATCATTTGCCAAAATAAACGTTTCTCAGTTCAAAACTGTTTTAGAATTTCATGATCAGAAATATTGTAAAAGTAATTTTACATTAGAAAAAATTATAACTGCAAGCAAATAAAAATAACTTAATTTTTGTGCAGATCGTCGACAGATATGATTGTAACACCGACATTGTTCGATTCAGTTTTCATTAAGAGTAGAGAATTGGGATATCATCGATTGAAATAGTTGTCTATGATTAAAGAACCAGAGTCACGGAGGAGGCGTGGATATCAATCATTTTGCCAAATCAAATTAAGAGGTGACTATCAGTGAAGTGATTAGTCAGGTTGCCCAGTCTCTGATTAAGTATTATTTAGCTCTGATTTAATGCAGATTCGTTGGTTTATATTACATTGAAATAAAATAGTGACAATTTTTAGTTCGTTTAAAAATCAAAATGGTGAGTGTTTTTAGAACTTGAATATATTTTTTTTCATTTTTTTTTTAATTGTCGGTTATATACAAAGTGTCTGGTTTCATATTAGGTTACTAATCTAAGGATATCCGAATTCGAAGAAGTAATTAGTGACAAGTTTAATCTGAAATAATAGGAATTATATTACCTGCGGTAAGAGGATGGCGTTAGGTCAAATTTCTCTGGTTGAATTCCTTAAACTACGGTTATGAAATATATAATGCTTAAGTATAAATAAATAAATATATAATGCTTTATTTGAATTATAATTAAATATAGAAACAAATTAAAAAGAAATGAATCTCATCTTCAGTGGTATTGTTTCTAATTACGATGTTTAACTTTTGTTGAATTGGTTTAACCTGTAATCGAGTTTCGGCCCAAAATGCCACTTTTCCTTCTATAAATTTTGGCCATAAATTATCCTTCAGAACAGTCTAATTTAATAATAACAGTAATTTTTATCGAATTATATATAATATAAGGGGGGTGGGATCTATCTAACTCCAAGGACCCAGAATTCAACTGAAAATTTCTTGCAACTTTCCTGGATCGTCTATAATCCTTTGGGATGCTACTTTAGCTGGGGTTATTGTCTTTTATGCATTGGTTGTTCTAGTCATGCGGTTATATCATCTGGAGCTACGTTAGTTTTTCGTTATGTTGCACGTTAGGTGTGTATAAAGAAAAAAATATGATTATTTTTCAATAGCCTTTACTGCTAGAACTTTTTTCTCGAATTTCTCAAAATCGAAAAAGTCTTAGGCATTGAAGGATTTTGAGCTATATATTGATATCAGTGCCGTTGTGTTCCAATTCCAAAAAAAAAACTATACAGTAATAGACAAAACCTGAAGAAAATAGGGTATAATCGAGTAAGATAGTAGACAAAATAGACGCACTTTAACTCTTAATTTTAAATGGGCATGATCAAATTATTATAAGCGTTTTCACCTAACATCAATATTTTATACGAATTTTCTCGTTGTATACTTTCCATTAATCGAATCCTTTGAAAGATACACAATTTTTTCAACAGTAATTCAGTTATTCCATCAAGACATTAGAGCGCCACAATACCTTGAAGAAGGTAAAGTTTATTCAAGAAAGAGCTGCCACCTGGGAGTACAATAACAACCGTCGGAACATTGGCCAATATGAGAAGGCCATGGTAAACAGTTCCCTCTATCGGAGCAGAGTGGCAGCTTAATGTTCCATTAGACAGTCGCCCATCAGATATCTATAAGTGCTGCGACACATTATATTCCTATATTCCTTATGTATCGATCCATATCCATCCGAATGTGAGAGCGGTATTATCTGTTGTAATAGCATACCAAAGCGGGTTCTATTTAATTCAAAATTGCACTTATTTTTATTATAAAAAAAATGACAAGTTAACTGCGTCATATTGCTAGCGAACAAGAAATGAAAAAGTGATTCGTGAATAATGGATCAAGCAAAAGAAAAAAACCTTTTAGGTATATTTTTATACAAGTACAACTGAATGTATGGATACCTCAAAATTGGGAACGTCAGTTACATTAGAGTATAATTGAATTTCTGAGAAATGGCCCATTAAAAGGTCAACTGTACCAATAAGGAAAAATGGGGAGAGGGTTAGAGGGGAGAAGAGAAGCAGAAAATGGAAAATGTCATTTCTATCACTTTTTTTATGTTTCAATCGCATTTAAATATATCGATTAAATAAAATAAATAAAAAAGATTGATCTACTATATACTATAACTATAATACAAAAATCCTTCGTAAAATCCTCAATGCTCCTTACTTTGTCACAAATAAAATTATCCATTAAGACCTTAATGTTATGAATGAAACTGATCTAGTCCGAACCAGATATCAATCCTTCCATTATAAACTCCCAAACCACTCATGGTTTTTAACCCTGCATCTCCTTCCATTCCTGATAATTCTCTTGTTCTAATTTAAAAATATTATTAGAGAGAAATATTACTACCAATGGGTAAATAGGGAATAAGTTCTCTAAATTTTCAAGATTATTTATTAAATCACTATCTGACTTCGCAATCGTTAGATATGAGTATCATGTGTATGTAGATTGAATTAATGCAATTAAGATTTTGATATCAATTGTTTAAAATGATACATTTACGTAGATATTATAATTATTATGTTGTGACTACAAATTCTAAAACAAACTTTTAAAAAATATCAACAAAATATCCATGCCTGTCATATATGCTAATTGTCGTTTAAGTTCAGTGAGGGAAGGAAATTTATTCTGACATTCAAATAACAACTAATATATCTTTATGCACCAATAAAATTTACTTTTTTCTAGTGAACAAATTCTGGATTTTAATACCTTCCCAAGACGAAACCGAACATTAAAAAAAAATTGTTAATCTATTAAGAATTTTAGTAGATTTTAGGTAAGAAAAAAATGACATTAGATTTTTATTTATATAGATTCATTAATTTTGTTATAAATAATCAACGGACTGAGATATATCAGGATATAACAAGTATGAACAGATTTCTCTTCCCTCTTTCAAGAATACTGAAATCCCTAAAATCTGAATATAAAGGTGTACAATGCCATGATAAAGCCAGTCCTAATAAATGACTGCGAGATCTGGTCTTTAACAGGTAACCTAAAAAGCAGAATAAAGAGATTTGAAGGTAAAGTCCTTCATACAATTATAGGAGCTATATGGGATCAGAGCCTTCACACATAGGGGAGATCCTTGCAGACTGATCAATCAATATCTCGCGAAAGGAATTCAAGGAGATTAAGGTAGGTGGGACATGTGGCTCAAAGTACTCTACGCATGAATGAATGCCAGTTAGTATAGGGTTTTTTTTTAAGCCCGATAGAACTTGAAATTGTAAAAAATAACACAAAAAATTAAATTGTAATCAAAATTTTTTTTTTATTCGAAAGATCAAT
>NW_027107593.1:843950-845880 GCF_000696795.3 Halyomorpha halys | reverse complement strand
TAATGTCACGTATTGATCTTTCGAATAAAAAAAAAATTTTGATTACAATTTAATTTTTTGTGTTATTTTTTACAATTTCAAGTTCTATCGAGCTTAAAAAAACACCCTATACAAGAGCCGGGAAGAAAAAAAGGCAGTTATTTCATTTCAATTTTTTATTGCTTTAATGACTGAAACTGGTGAGTCTGCCAAGTATAGATAGGGGGAATAAAAAATGGCAGCTGATTCAAAACATTAAAAATCATTAATTTTTCATTCGGAGCTCTATATCTTAAAAACTACCAACAGTACTAGAAAATATGAAAGAACATTATTTAAAGAAGAGCAAATCTACTAAAATATTAGTCCTAATAGAGCTATTTATGTCCAATAGTTCTTGACATATAGCTTTTAAAAAAGTACATTTCTTAAAAATGTACTGAATGATTAGTAGTTAGTTAATTTATTTTGATTAATCTATATCTCAGGAACTATGTGACGTATAGATGTCTATTAGCACTCAAATTAAAGCTAGTTTAACGCACTATAGAGGTGTTTATGACCTTTACCTTCGTAGGAATAGTAGTTTTCATGATATTTTCTAATATATATTTATATATGCCAAATTTATATTCATATGCGAATTAATCAACTACCCCTACGAAGAATCTACTATTCCTATGGCGATAAACTTAATAAACTGCATTATGTGCACTAAACTAGCTTTAATTTCAGTGCTAGCAGACATTTGTACGTCGAAAGGTTTTTGAGATATAGATTTTTCAAAACAAATTCACTAACTACTGATCTTTCAGTACATTCTGTACAACATTGTTAAGAAATGTTACTTTTTTAAAAAGCTATATGTCGAAATCTATTGGACGTAAATAGGTCTATTAGGGCTAATATTTCAGTAGATTTACTCTTCTTTAAATAATGTTCTTTTAGATTTTCTAGTGTTGTTTGTTAGTTTTTAAGATATAGAGCTCCGAATGGAAAGTTAATTATTTTTAACGTTTTAAAAAAGGCGCCATTTTTTATTCCCCCTCCGTATAATTGGCAAACTCATCAATTTTGACTAGTAATTATACATAGTTTTCATTAAAGTAATCAAAAAGTTGGGTAAAATAAATGACTATTTTTCCTCTAGGGCTCTTGTACTAAGTATAGTAGGCAAGAGACCATGAGGGAGGGCAAAACAAAGTGGATCGACAGAATCAACAAAGATGCAAAAGAGTGGCATGAAAAAAACTAGAAATTATTAACCCAAGACTGCCAAAGGTCTACAAGGTCAGTAGTGCCAAAAACACAAAAGAGTATATTGGAGTTAGCAAAAATTATTGTCAAGACACTGGAGATAGCGAAAATCATAATAAAAATTATTGTCTAGATATTGGAGCTAGGTTAAGTTAATATACTGCGTTATTTCGTTAAATTAATAGTTAACTATAAAATGACAACTGTAGCCAAGATTTAGAAAGTAATTTGTTCCGCCGTGACAGAAATCCTGCAATTTTTGAGAGAAAATGTATTTAATTTTTTTTGTAATAATTTGATAATAGTAAAACGAGACTAATCTACATTCTGAAAGTACATTTTGTTCTAGTGTCACTTTTTTGCTGAAATTATTATATCAATTATTCTATGGAATATATAATGTTGCACGGTCAATAAATGCTGGTCACTAGGTGACGGATTTACATCCGAGATTTGCCTTGTAGCTGCCAGGAGCGATGTTGTTCGTCATCAAATGTTATTGTAGCTAATATGGTTTGCAATGCTGACATGATTTTGTAATATATCCTGCCTCCATATATTATGTCGATACCTTAATTCACTATAGTTTCGAGTTCATTTTTCTGTGTTTTAACATTTGAATATTTTTTGTAATGGAGATTCTTAATGAATGTGATAAAAATTATTTTCTAGTGGTGAGGTCCATATATATATA
>NW_027107593.1:834037-843890 GCF_000696795.3 Halyomorpha halys | reverse complement strand
ATATATAAATATAAAAAAACATAAATGCAATCGAAACTAGTGTTTCAAACTTTTCATTTAGAGCCTAGAATAATTTTAAATAAGACGCGGAACTATTGTGTCCAGAAGTATCGATATGTTTTACTCACAAGGGTGGAATACAACCATCCAATTTTTGAATTTGGAAATTAATAAATATTTACAAAGCTATAACATGACAACTAAAATATTTTTAAGTCATATATTAAATACTCCACTAACGCTTGTTGCACAGATTCGATACAGGACTTCATCTTGACAAGAGACTTACTTGGAATCCACACACAAGACTGAAACGACAAGAAACTGCTCGTAGATTTCGATTGCTAAAATACCTTCTTGACAAACGCTCTAAACTTCCCATTCACTACAAAAAAATAGTATGCACTATGATAATCAGACCAATTAGGACATATGGAATTGGGCTCTGCGCGTCCACCAAACCATCAAATTCCTCCCGCATCCAATCCTAAAAATCCAAAATCCTACGTAAAATCCTTGATGCTCCATATTACATTACAAATAAACTCATTCACAAAGACCTTAAAATCCGATTCGATGCAGATTTGGCCCAAAACAGATATGCGCCTTTTCATTCCAAACTCTTTACCCATCCTAACCCATTAGTTCTTAATTTGTCATCCTCGACAATACCTGATAATCCTCCGAGGTGTCTCAAAAGAAGATGGCTACGGGACCTTCTAATTTAATATACATCGTGACCCTCGCCCTCCGTGGTAGCCTTACTTCTCTGACTTTTCAAACAGATAGCTAGAGCGAGTCGGCTGGTCGATGTACGATATGTCACAATCTCACAAGTGGAGATCATACCACAACAAAAATGCAAACCCTTCCGACCCGGCCTACTAAGACCCCAAGAGTGCGGCGGTCATATAGCAATTTTGAAATATTTGCTTAAATCGGGAATAGGAGACTTAGGGATAGTTAAATCGAGCGTTATAAAAAAGGTGCCTGAAATTGGAAAACAACGTAAGAAAGATGAAATTGTTGTTGGTTGGGGCTTTAGGACGTAAAACCCTGAGGTCATCAACGCCCATGTTTCGCACTTCATATTTCTGTTTCAAGATTTGAAACTCTATAGACGATTGCTAAATAAATTGAAATAATTACTTATTTTAGAATTATTTAGTACATATAACAAACTTTCGGGTTTAAATCTTAGACTATTGCAACATTTACTAGACAAACGGTCTAAATTGCCAATCCATTACAAAAGACTGATCTACATGACTATTATAAGGCCTATCTGGACTAGCTTTGGGGCTCCACTAAACCATCAAATTCCTCCAGAATCAAATCCTTACAGTCCAAAATCCTTCGTAAAACCCTTAATGCTCCTTACTTTGTCACAAATCAAGTCATCCATCAGGACCTCAATATTCCATATGTTGCCGATTTGGCCAGAACCAGATACCGTTCCTTCCATTATAAACTTCTCAACCACCCAAATCCACTTGTTTCTAACCTGGCTTCTCCTTCATTACCTTATAATCCTCCTAGGCGTCTGAAAAGAAGATGGCCTCGAGATCTTCTCCTCTACAAATGTTATTGGAGTTCTAGAGGAGTGGGTAGATTATCCACATGTTTTTATCATGTCACTATGTCACCTACAGCAAATTTACTTGTTGTATATATGTGTATACAGTTGTAAATATCAATAAATAAATTATTTTTAAAAAATCTTAGTTAAAAGGTTATTACTTTTTTAAAAAATTAAAACCATTTCTATGTTTTTCTGGTCATCATTTAGGGCATCCAATACACTCGTTCCCACTTCAGTTCAGGGAATAAAAATTACATTCTTCGAATATGAGACTGACTGTAAGTATACTGTTGCAGTATTGACAGTTTGGCGGTGGCTGCTTATTTATCAGATATCCATAAGCTAAATTCATATGACCTATTCTTATTCTGGCTATAGCTACCTCCTCCCTGCGATTGGAACGGTTTGATGTAGTCCATGATTTAATCGTTTTTAATTTTCTTGGAGTGTATATATGTATACAGTTATAAATATAAAAAAAAAAAATTATTGGCGGGCTTTCATTCCACATGGCTTGCCAACTAGCTGATATTTCATTTTTCATCGGAAGACTTATTTCTTGGGGTGTCAGAACGACCGCTTTCCCTTCCGGGTGCAAGTGCTTGTTTGGCTGCAACGTCCCCCAGAGAAAGATGAAGTAGTATATAGTAACAGGCAGAATTGCGATGATCAAGAATATAAGATTTATGATTTATGAGGCCTTCGTATTTTAGAATCTCTATACATGGAAATGACGATTATAAATTCATTTCTGCGACGAATAAAAAAGTTTAAGAAAAGATAAAGATGTAAATCCAAGACTACCCGATCATTTCCCATTCGAATCGGATGTTTCATAAAATGTTCAATATTTTCTATTTATCCATTGTTCATTATTAATAATAATGAGAACTATTTATTTTTTTTTGTCCTCAAATAAACAAAATTAAAGGTTTACTATTTAATTTTACACTGATGACACATGTGTGCTCACAGTTAGTAATAACCCTTTGATTGCATCCCAAACTCTCCAGTCCCATATCACAATCCTCGGAGAATGGTGTCGAAATTGGAGGATAAAGATAAATCCCAACAAATCACATTTACTCTTCGTCTTAAACCTGCCGACTGCCCTACAGTATACTTTAATAATGTGGCTCTTACCCCTGTAGAACAGATTCATTGTCTTGGACTTCATCTTGACAAACGACTAACCTGGAATCCTCACACAAGACTGAAAAGACAGGAAACTGCACGCAGATTCCGGCTACTACAGCACATACTAGACAAACGGTCTAAACTTCCAACTCATTACAAAAGACTGATCTACATGACAATAATAAGGCCCATCTGGATATACGGAGTAGAGCTTTGGGGCTCCACTAAACCTTCGAATTCCTCTCGTATCCAATCTTTACAATCCAAAATCCTTCGTAAAATCCTCAATGCTCCTTATTTTGTTACTAATAAAACCATCCATAAAGACCTAAATGTTCCTTATGTAACCGATCTAGCCCGAACCCGATATTATTCCTTCCATAATAAACTCCCTAACCACCCAAACCCACTCGTTTCTAACCTTGCTTCCTCTTCCATTCCTGGCAATCCTCCACGGTGCCTGAAAAGAAGATGGCCTCGTGGCCTTATATTTTAAACTGTTTTAGAGTTCTACTACTGGGTAGTTTCTCTATATCCTGTATCATATCATATGTCATTATGATCAAATTTACTGGTTGTATTTTTTATACAGTTGTAAATATCAACAAATAAATAAAATAAAAAAAAAATAAAAATTTTACAGTGACATACCGAGTTTAATCATTGAGTCGTTTTCGATTTAATTTTAATTATTTTCGGTAATTGGTCGGTTGTGATAGAAGAGAGCTTCTTGCAGTCAGTGTATTGTCATAATAATATACAATTTTTTTTTCTCTCCATTCTAGATAATGGGTTTGTGACTTTTTGTTTGTTGCACTTCGTCCAACAAAAAAGTTCCCCTACCTACAAAAAAATAAATAAATAATGCCTATATGTGATAACTGTTTTTGTTTTCGAAAAGGTATTTTAAGATGAAGATTTTTTTTTTAAATCGGCATCTAAGCTCAATTAGACTATTTTAATAAGTATAAGACCTATTTGATATTAAAGAGCAATTCAATACTCAATTTTTTACCGAGTTTAATCAATATTTAAAGAGTCGTTTTGGAGAAACTTGAAAACAAATATGTAAAAAATCGATTCTATAAAGTGACCCTGATGATCAGTCAATATTACCAAAAATGTTGCTTGAATATGTAATTTCAGTAACACACAAATCATTTTGCAAGACCTGATTATTTGGATTGATGGGACAATAAGTCGTATACTTGGATTAAGGCGACCACAAGTTGTGTATTTTCCTCGCTTTACTTTTCCTTAATATATATTCCACCAATAAGTTGGCGAAGGTAAACAATTTTATGATTTGCGAAATTAGATTTATGACTTTGTTTTGTACTACCATGTTTAATATTTAAATTCACACTTTATTAGTTATTCAGGTAAGTTTATCTCATTACATTTCGTGGAAATCCGATTGCGTATTCAGCTACCACGGAGAGAGCAAAAAGCTATTGCTTATCAATTAGTAGCAAGCAGCCCTAAGTTGAGAACTCGGACGATTCCAGGCAAACTGAAAGCGCAGAGATCGAACTACTTAGGGAACTCAAAGCGGGAGAACACGTAGCAGGGGTAGGAGGAGTTGGACAGAGCCGGACACACAGATGGCTGGCAGATAAGTCACGTAGTCAACTTATCCCATCAGTTATGTCTGAAGCCAACACGTTCTAATTAGATGGCAAGGGAACATTCGTATTCAAACCTTACGGTTCGCTCCTAATAGAATGCTCTTTGTCAACGCCTCCCAGATCTCCTGTCATGTCCCTCAATATCCGGCAGATATGTCTGGATGCACGCTTTCCTCTAAAACACAATATCCATTTAACTCCGCTGCCTCCTCAACCACGACATCCAAACACAATATCCTCAACCTCTATCATAGTCTCAACTAGAATAAGCATACTATGGTCGCAATAAATCTGTGTTTAGATGCCTTGGAGCGATGAACTATTTCTGATTGATGTCTCTATTTGTACTGTTGCGCCGCACATGTATAACCTAAAGGATCATTTGTTTAACAATGACAAGTTTGTTTAACACCTAGATATAGTGGATTTTTTTTTAGTCCTCTTTATCTAACCATAGCGTTCAACAAAAATATATCTCTTAATAAAGAATTACTTTGTTAACAAATCTCAAGAGATAAAAACATCTCAGAAAAAAATAATTGACCTTTTTGCATGTAATTCCCGCAAGACTAACGTCTAAAATTGCGAAAATAACTCTTGTTTAGCATTTTGATAACGGATCTCAGTAAAAATTATTGACGTTTTTACTCCCACCCGCTGCTTCTCAGTTGTGTTTAGTCACTTTTCTTTATTGTTAGTTCTTGGTCCCATAAGTTTTGTTTATGGTTAATCGACATGATATCCCCTACCATTACAGTGGTATTGGTAACTGGAGGGATGAGGTCTAGTCTGGAAAGTGGGCCTCGTAATTCTTTTTGCCATTCCTTGGCTGCTTCTTTAAAGTTGCCACCGTTTAGTTACCATTGTGGGTGTGTCAAGATTCATTTCTCGTGGCGAGAAATAAATATTAATTGCTCCAGTTGGGAATCAAACCGCTAACGTTCTGAACCAAGCGCTCAGGAACCCTCGCCCGAACGTGCACGGCCGTTGCATCCTGTTCTAACCATGGTGGGGGGCCAAGTTTTCATTTCGTGGGACCACCACTGAAATAAAAGTCGACCTATCTGCCCTTAACAACCTCGTTACTGCATCAGTAGGTAGAATTGTATTTATGTGTTACTTCCATGAAATGGAAACTTGACCCTTCCTCCATGGTGAGAAGAGGATGGATATCGCATTGATAACCCCTGTATGTCAGAAATGACCCAGAAAGAAGTCAGTAATATTTAATAAAAGGTTAGCAAAAGGGTCTGAAAATCTCAGCTATGGACCAGGTTATAATTGGGCATTTTTTCGAAATTTTTGAAAGTGTATTTCTAATTGTATTCAGGTACTATGTATCCATTTCTAATTGTATCACTTTCACACTTCTAAAAACTCGAATTCGATACTACTAATTTTTAAGAGAATAACGTAAACTTCTATATGTATATACTATATTGAATTTCCATTCTTCATGCATTGCATTCACATTGCAGGACAATTCAGTACTCATTAAGTTCGAAACTACTCATTTTAAAGAGAATAACATAAACTTGTATATGTATATACTATATTGGTTTTGCATTAGTACTTCATGAATTACACTCACATTGCAGGACAGTTCGGGACCCATTAAATTCGAATTTCGGTATACGAAGGAAATTCTGTTTAGGATATCATGAAGGACTCTTAACAAACCCAATCAACCTGGTTCTATTTGCAGAACAGTTCATTGAGTGGTAATTAATTGATCATTAATTAGAAATAGTTTGCACAGTGAAGATTGAAATTCACTTTGTCTAATTATAGTTCTAACTACGTTGCCATTCCAGGAGGCTATTAGGTTCCATAAAAATGCTTATTAATAATTGAATGGTTCCAAAGCAGAAAAGATTACGCGCAGTTTTCTAATAACGCTCGTAAGATCATAAACCTAATAATTAAGATGATAAATTAAATAATCGATTTCGAATTCGATCAGACGTCAATAAAGTGTCGACCCTATCAAAACATTTCATTATACTTAATATTAATAAGTATTATATTTATTTTTTGTAAATAAAACATACATATACAATAAACCCCATCTGCTTCGCTATCTCCGGTCTCACTACTCACAGACTTATTGATCAAAATATCTCAAAAATAAAAGAAACAATGAATAATTGAATCACTGAATGAAATCAAAAAATTAAATCAGATGGTTGGATTTCATTTTTAGGATTCCAGGAGGCTAAAAAAAAGAATAATTATTACAAAAAATAGCTAAACTTCTGGAAGATTATTGTCATCTCATTTCGAACTTATTACAGCCATCTACTAACCAAACATCATCTAAGTCTTAACAAATAATAGCAAAATTACACAGATAATTTGTCCCAAGTAATTTTAACAATATTGTGTGCATATTACCATGGAAACCCGGTTTATTTTAATATGTAAACATGTTCTACCCTGAGGAGAGAGTATTTTGGATTTTATTTACAGTTAGACAAATCTTTTCAGTAAATATTTCATAATCATAGGTCCTACTAGGAGTACTGATATAAAGATGTATGACTTTATAATGTAAGAATAAAGAAAATATTCCTTTTTTTTTCACGAACTGTCCAGCAAGGACAACGCGAATATCAATTTCTATTCATCCCCACACCTTCCACCTTCCTTCTACTCCCGTCATCCTCCTGGACTGTTCCTCCTGCTCTTCCTCAATCAATTCCTAGGAAAATGCTATATTACTATTTATTTTATAACTTTCAATTATATATCTATGATTTTCAATGCATTTTTAAAATTAATTTAAAAATTAAAATCTGTACCGCTACAACCCATGAAGGGTCAGGGGTTCAGTACTTTGTAAGGGAGTACCATTACTAGACCACCTGTTTTGCAAGGAGGTGATTTTGTCAGAATCACGCTCGACCGCCAGATGTTTTCCCAACTAAGGGTAGCCAATTTAAGAGGTTGAGGTGGACCCCAGGAGGGCTCCAAAACCCACAGGAGTTGACTCACGGCTACAGTGTAACAGAAAACAATTTTCTGCCCAGCCGGATTCGAACTCGGGTCCTTGCAGTTTGTAACCACGCGCTTTACCCCGTTGCTACCACGTTCCCACCAAAGCATTTTTACTGAGCATAAAGTATGTTTGTGAGAAAACATAAAGATAAGTTTTACAGGTGCTGTTTTTTTTCCCCGTTGGAACCTTATTTTTTGCATTAACATCTGAAAAATTCATCATAACTGTGCGTAGCAACTTGGCAGACCTCATTAAGTAGGCCATATGATCACAATAACTGAGGAAAAATTGTAAATACTCCTCAAAAAATTTCGTAGGAATGATTAGGTCAAATTCGGCGTTTTTCGCAGAATCGCCCTTATAGTTTAGTGAAACTTTAAAATACAGCTTTCGAATTTACCCTACTATGGTTCTCAGCAGGCGATTAATTTGATGTATTTGCTTAATTTAATATTTTGACGTATACATGCTATTAATTATGCTAATATATTTTATAATATGTATACATTGTACTCCTGCCTCGAACGTACGGTAGAGCAGGATATGCCTAAGCGCTGTAATATATTCTTGACTGAGCCGCGATCTCCTGGTTGTGGATCCATGGTTCGGGATTATCCAGCCATTGTCTCAGCTGTTATGTTAATATAATCAGTAAGAGGGGGGAGGCCTTCATATGCTAATAGCCACACTTTCGTCTATCTGTAGCTGTCTCTACAGCGCTAGCAGGCGCTAATCCCTTCGGCAAATCCTCGGCTCCAGACAATAGGCAGAGATAAGGAGCGTGTGCCACTCCGGGATCTCTCGCTTAACATCTCACTTACTTTTCCACTTAGCTGTCAATGATAATAAAGTCAGTAGAAAATATTAAATATGAATGTTTTTCTTGGTTTAGATTAAACTACTCTTATATGTATTGTTTAGCATACCATATATGTAAAACAATATAGCCAAAGTCCAAATTCTGAAAATTCGTATGGTTTTTGAATTTTATAATCCAAAATATATACAGTTTAACAATCACATTTTAAACAATTGTTACCCAAATTCCTGGGATAATTCAGATATTAGTTTAAAAACTACATTGTTCTATAGAGAGCTAATTTTGGAAGAAAATAATAATTTAAAAATATGGGGGGTTATATGATTTTGATTCAATGACTGTAATAGTTTTATATTAGCTAGTTGGGTGTAGTGCAAATATCTTCTTTAAATGCCTCTTATTAAATCAGAACATTTTGGAGCCTTAATCCCATCTTCAGGAGCACTATAATATACATTATAATTCTTATATAAGCTGTATCATATTTCCTATAATCATTTAACATTGCTACCTTCTTAAATTTGTTTTACATTACGTAGCATCTTTCCTCACTTTGTCTAATATTAATTTCCTATAGCTCAAACAATAATCTCTAATATTCGTTTAATATTAACAATAAAAATATTTAATTATTTAAAAAGTAAACATTAACTATAAAGTAATAAATGTTAATGTAAGGGGCTAATATGGAAGAAATGAAAAATAAAAATACAGTCTAAAGATATGGGAGGATTAATGTGTGTTCTGCATTTTAGAAACGAACATACCTATTATCCTCTTATAACTTTTGTCTGTGTTTTTTTATTTATCTCATACTTGCCCCTTACACTAACATTTGTTGTTTTGTATTTTTTTTTCTATAATATAATTTTACTATCTATGTTTTATCTTTTATAATTG
Organism: Halyomorpha halys; assembly: GCF_000696795.3. Taxonomy (NCBI): domain Eukaryota; kingdom Metazoa; phylum Arthropoda; class Insecta; order Hemiptera; family Pentatomidae; genus Halyomorpha; species Halyomorpha halys. The sequence continues at coordinate 834,825 of NW_027107593.1, read as the reverse complement.
ATATTTATATATTTTATCAGTGTTTTATGTCCATCTTATACTTCCATCATCTAGTTATATTTATTACTTTATAATAAATGTTTTTATTATATAAATTTGCTAAACCTTTGTAACCTAATTAAATTTTGTATATTTTCGTTTTCCTCAAATTATATTTATTGTATCCATTGTGTATGACGTATGCGTTCAACTAAATGCCAGGCACACATTCACTTTTGGTTGGCTGGTTGGGTTTTAGTGGACTGTATAATTGAAAAGTAAAACCTGATTAAATGAAAACAACATTCTATTGTTTAAATTAAAGGAGCTCCTACACCTCCTGTGGGTGGAATGAAACATTTATGATTAGATGGATAATTAATTTAGAATGATTGGGCTATGAAAAATTGTAGATATAATGAGGTGGTTGATGATGATGTGGATGTTATCTATTGCTAGGTGGAATTACTCCATGCTTCCTTCTTCCCTCCACATTCCTATGCCTTTCTCTCCTCTGCCTCTGGGAACAACTCCAGGAGTTCTACTCACTAATGGTAGATTTTCCTGATGAGTGAACAAAGAAGACCAAATGGGCTGCTGGTTTCAAAGCAAAGTGGCTCTCTCATCAGCCTGGGTAACTTCTTCTCACCACAGAGATCACTGGAGAAGGTGAGTTATTGCTGTTGGCCACAGGAAGCGCTACGAATGCCTACATATGGCAGCCCCTTCAATTCAACCTTTCGGTTGCCGTAGGTTACCCGGAACATATTGCTTTAATATTATTGCATTCATTGTATTTTAGCTATATA
>NW_027107593.1:810375-833967 GCF_000696795.3 Halyomorpha halys | reverse complement strand
TATATATGTATATATATATATGTATGTATGTATATAAATTTCTACCCCCTAATATGTACATTATCATTTAATGTTAACTGATATTTAATATTTACTTATACTTCCAAATATTATCTTACCTTTATATCTTTTTGCTTTTAATTATAATGTCATCTGTTTGCCGTCAAATTCCCAACTCCCCTACCATGCACATGCCTTGTATCCTCTCAGGCTATTATTTAGCTTCCCGCATGCTGCAAGCTAGGTGTCATAATTTTTTTATTTTGTATGAACTGTATTTCAATTTAAACAATATTTTATTTGTTATTATTTCTGTTTTCATTAATTGTCATTTACGTTTTTTTAATTGTTATTTATTTATATATTTCACTGTACATCTTAATTTTATTTTATTTTAATTGTTTTTATAAAACATTTCACATATTATAAATCTTATTTAGCCACACCTTAGTTTACTCTTATTTCATGTTACCTCATTTTAGTTGTTTCTCACTATTTTTATCCCTGACGAAACCCTTCAAAGAGCACCCGGACCATCTTGCGTTATTGTACACGCATTTTAAATAATTTTGTATCAAAATAAATTTAACTCATAGGAATCAAAAGAAAGTAAGCTTTTTGTCGAAAAAAAAAATTATCAAACGTACCGGGAGATGTGTTATCTATAATAATGAATCTAAATATATTTCACTTATGTTAATAGTACTCAATTTAATTGATGTTCGAAAGACATAATTAGTAATAAAAAGATAATGTTTATAACCTGTTAATAAACAAATTTTCATATAATGGAATATCAGATCTCTGTTATTTAAGGCGCATAAAAAGAATGTTCTATGAATTTATACTTAAAATGTTGTTTTGAATTTTAAGAATTTTTGCTAGTTCTCCTGACCATCGGCCCCAATATGCGTCTGTTTGAAAATTCTTGTGTTAACTATTAAACCGGACTTAATCAAGTATCGTTTGAAGGCTTGGTTAAGTTTTATGGTACTTGGTCTTGAACCTTAACAAGTTACGACTTATGTCAGACATCCCAAATAGCCAAGCAGAGATAAACTCTCGGCCCAAATGACCATTATTAACCAGTAATGAGATTTGAAATTATTCTATTTACTATTGATGTAATTTTATTAAAGGCTATAAAGTTGTTATTACCTGTCCAGAATTGCGCTATTATTGACAATAGCCGGGTAAAGAGCCATCGGGCATTATTTTATATAATTAGTTTTTTTTATTTAATTAGTTGATATTGGTAGATGAAAAAATACAGTTATTAATTTATCTGTCTTATACTTTAGATTAATTATAATTAATAGTTTCTGGAACTGATCGAAATATCAGACCAATAAAGACATTATGAAGAAGATGGCCGGGTTGTGGGCAGAAGGAAACTAAAAATCATCAAATTATCAGGGAGATTTATCATTTTAATATATCGAAACAGTGAACAGTCCTGATAAAGCTCTACAAAGTGGGACGAAACTTAGGCAAATAAATTATTTTTAACTCTATTTTGTTTCCTTCTGACCGCATCCAGATCATCTTCTTTATAATTTTACATAATACGGTCAATCATTTGAATACATAATAAAGACATTATTTTGTTTATTAATATTAAACAAACAAAACAACAACAAAAAATTAGAGGGAGAGAGCTTATTTAGGTTTAAGTGGGTTTCAAATGCAACCATCATTCTGTTTAGGTATAATACTGCATAGTTTCTGCCAGGAAAGTTTTTATGGAATATAGTTATTTTGCACTTTAATATTTTTGACGGTACTGAATTCAAAACTAAAGTTAGCTATCTCAGTTTTCAAAAATATTGAAAAAAAAAAGTCTATTCTGAGATATCCTCTGGTATCAAAATCATTTTTTCCTTTTTATCAACATATAATAAAGTAAACAAGAGTGAATTTCCTTTAGACAGTCCATTCACGAGACCCTTTTTCAAAACTAACTAGATACAATTGAGTCATTTCACACGAAATGTCCGTTTTTGATTACTGGACTTTGGTGGTTTACTGCGTTTAGGTTCACAGATTTTGATGAGATTAATTATCTCATTTCATAATGATTCATGATTATTGCAATTGATTGCACACTGTTTAGTATGCAATCAAACATGGCAATGGAAATACGCGCTTTTGGTGTATTTTTTTTTGTGAGTTTAAACTTGGATACTCGGCAGCCCAATCTGCAAAAAACATTGCCAAAGTGCTCGGGGAAGGGCGCTGTAACGAACGGACCATTCGAAAACATTTTGGCTAGTGACACAGATTCGGATTACCGGCCCAAAGGAGAACCTTCACCAGCAATCAGCAACAGCCGACGATGGACTTAGGCTTGCTTTGGAATAAAACTCTTACCAAACAGTTAAAAGATTTGCATCACAACTGAACACTAAGTATATCGACAATTTTTCGACACTTAAAGAAGGCTTATCTATGGGTACCTCATGAACGGTCTGAGCGGCGGCCGCTGAAGCGTTACGAGACATGCATTTTACTGTTTACAAGGCAAACAAATGATCCTCGAAAGGATAACCACGTGTAATGTAAGTAAAAAGTATCAGAAATTTGCCTAAAAACAACCTGCAAGAGACCTATACTCTTACCCTACAACTCCAGACCAAATGTTTCACGACAGGGAGTGAAGAAACTGAGCCAGCTGAGTTACGAAGTCATTTGCATCCTTATTCGTCAATAATCCGTCTTATTCGCAGACGTATCTTCAACAGATACCCATCTCTTCAGAATTTTTGAAAACCATCTTAAAATTAAAATTTCTGAATATTATTCTCGGGTAATAAGGCATTTTATGACTTTATTTATCCACAATTATGCTATGTATTGGTCTTTTGACAATCCTGGGTGTTATTAAGGTGTTTCGTCATCTGCCCCTATACCTGGTCAGGGTATCCTTCTGCGAAGCTATTAGGGCGTCCCCGGATATGAAAACACCTGTGTTAAGTTTGTCACATTACCAGAGTCCCCTGAGAAAATTAGATTGGCTAACCTTTAAGTTTTCTAACAAAATGAAAGGTTTGACGAGGGATCGAAATCAAATTAAGCAGCTGCAGGTCTGGACATGTGAAACTTATCGTCAAACCATTATCGGCCCTGAGGAGGGGGACGCCTACCTCGGAAGCATTCGGTCACCGATAGCCAATGAGATATGAGATAAAAATAAGGTAACGCCCCAAAAGGTAAGTGGGAGAAAAGGACTGGAAATTTAGATCAGAAAAAGACACACTCAACAGGAAGGCTTTGACGGGTGAGGACCACAGTCAGGAGGCCTGCACTTCGACCAGACGAAGTTGTGAGAAGGGGCACAAGACCTGGACATCCCTTATGAACAATACCTACGGCACTACATCCCACGCCATCAGCAGCTATAAGTATAAATTAACTAATAAGTAATGATGTAATAATCTATGTTTTATGGCAACCTTTATCAGAATCACTTGAATCATTTTTATCATAATAACAAATTGTAAATAAATACTTAGTTTCTTTATGTAGTTTATATACTATTATAAAACCCAATATACCACTCTTTACTATACTATATAATTAATGATAACAACATTTTATAAATATAAATTTAATTGGTAAACACACAAACAGCCTTTGGAAAATAATCCAATTATAATAATAGTTTTTTAGGACTCAATATATAATTAATTAACTAACTTATTTTTGGATAATGGCCTTCAGCTATTATCCTGGCATCCCGATTAAATCTCAATAGCATACATAGCAATACATACAATTATTCAGTTAAGTTAAGTTATAGATAACACGTATGGGGAAAATGTATAGAAAATGAGATTAAATATTTTGAATAAAAATGTTTTGATTTCATAAAGTTGTTTTACAATATAAACTTTATAGTGAAAACTGACATTTCATATGAAACGACCCAATACTTTCATGTGAAGATTCTTTTTTTACGGGACGAGGAGTTATCTACAGGACACCACCCTATTAGTACAAGCGCAGGGAAGAAAAAAAGTCAGTTATTTCACCCCTTTTCATTACTTTAAAGAAAACTGTCAAAATTGATGAGTCTGCCAAGTATAGGTAGGGGGAATAAAAAATAGTGGCTGTTTCAAAACATTAATTTTTTATTCGGTAATTATAAACTAACAACACATGAAAACCTAACAAAAAAAATTTTATAGAAGAGTAAATTTTCTGGAATATTAGTCCTAATTGAGTTATTTACGTACAATGGTTCTCGAGATATAGCTTTTTAAAATGGAACATTTTTTAAAAATGTACCGTAAGATTAGTAAGAAGAAATGTATTTTGAGAAATCTATATCTCAGGAACTATGTGACGTGTAGATGTCTATTAGCACTCAAATTAAAGCTAGTTAAATTTACTATAAACTAATTTATAATGTTAATCTTTGTAGGAGTAGTAGTTTTTATATTTGACAATATAAATTCACAAAATGTTAATTTCTAGTTGTTCGTATTAAATGTTTGGTTTTTGAAAAACTTTATATCTAGAACCATAAGACGCACATGTGTCTGAAAGCACTCAAAACAAAGGAAATTTAACTTACTATAAAGTAGTTTATTACACTTATCTTTGCAGGGGCGGTAGGGTGGTTTTATGATATTCGCATAAATTGGACAAATAGACCATAATAAATCAATTTATTTTAGCAAATATCAGAAAAACTAATACTCCTAAGAAGATAAACTTTATAAACTACTTTATAGCCCATTGACCAAACTTTAATTTAGGTGCTAATAGACATCTGTAAGTTAAATGGTTTTGGGGATATAGATTTTTCAAAATAAATTCACTAACTGCTGATCTTTCAGTACATTCTGTACAACATTTTTATGGAAGGCTTTTTAAAAAGCTATATCTCGAGAACTATTGCACGTAAGTAGCTATGTTAGCAAATCTATTCTACTTTAAATGACGTTCTCTTTGATTTTCTAGTGTTCTAGGTAGTTTTAAAGATATAGAGCTCCGAATGAAAAATTAATCATTTTTAAAATTTTGAAACAGCCGCCATTTTTTATTCTCCCTATCTATACTTTGCAGACTCATCAATTTTGACACGTAATTATACATAGTTTTCATTAAAAAATCAAAAATTGGTGTGAAATAACTGCCTTTTTTTCCTCTTGGGCTCTTATATTATATTCTAATACCATGGTAGGAGGGGTCAAGTTTTCATTTAGTAGAACCTCCACAGAAATAAAAATCTACCCTCCATTCGATCCGGCGCCGCTACAGTTCCGAGGTTGTCTACACCTCTACTCTTTGAGCTACAGACGACCCCTTTTCTTGTGAAGCTACAAAATTTCATATAATCTTACGATTATTCATTATGGCAACTTGAAATAAAAGTTTGTTTCTTTATGTGGTGATATGATTTATTCTATCAAACTTCCTACACAATACTGCTATGTATGCTATGCAATCCGGGGTATTATTAAGGTGTTTCGTCATCTGCCCCTATACCTGGTCAGGGTATCCTTCTGGGAAGCTTTTAGCATCCTCGGATGTGGAAACATTTGTATTAAGTTTGTCACATTACCAGAGGCCCCGAGAAAATTAGATTGGCTAACCTTTAAGTATCGAAGCAGAAAATAGGTTAGGACGAGGGACCAGAATCAAATTAACCAGGTGCAGGCCCTTCCTGGACAAGTCAAACTTTTTGTTACACATCCTCGGCCCTGAGGAGGGGGACCCCTGCCTCGGGAGTCTTCGGACATCGATGACCAATGAGATAAGAGATTTCAAAATAAGGTAACGCCCTAAAAGGAGTAGTGGGAGAAAAAGAGTAGGGTAACAAGGGCAGGAAAAGGAGACATTGCAGGACCAGACGAGGAGAAGAGCACAGGGACTTAACAGGAAGCCTGAGACGAGTGAAGATCACAGTCAGCAGGATGCGCTTCGACCAAACGGAGGCCAGGAAACCTGGACATCCCTGATGAAACAGAAGACATCTACGGCACTACATCCCACGGCATCAGCAGCTATAAGTATAAATTAACTAATAAGTAATCATGTAATAATTTATATTTTATTGCAACCTTTATCTGAATCATTTTAATTATAATAACAAATTGTAAATAAATACTTAGTTTCTTTATGTAGTTTATATACTATTATATAACCCAACATATCACTCTTTATTATCATATATAATCATTGGTAAGAACATTTAATGAAAATAAAGGTATTTAATTGGTAAACTGGTAAACACACAAACAGCCTTTGGAAAGGAATCCAATTATAATAATAGTTTTTTAGGACTCAATCTATAATCAATTAATTAATTTATTTTTGGATAATTGCCTTCAGCGATTATCCTGGCATCCCAAGTAAATCAGCTACTAGAACATAGCAATACGCGTGAAGTGCAGAAGTGACTTATAAAGATGTATCATAACGGAAATACGTCAACCCCTCATTAAACATTTGACTCTGACCTGGCTCTGTACCGCTCTGATTTCGTCGATATCATCTCTCAGTCCCAGTCAAATGTATATTCTAAAAAGGTAATTATTGTATTACATTTATGTCCCTTATAAGTTTATATTTAATTTATGACACATTCCCATTATTTTTGAAATTTGTTAAAAAAAATTAAAATAAACAAAACAGACCGAGAGAAAAACTGTACTCAAAAATGTTATGCTGCCAACTGTATTGTGTTGCTAAATACACAACATACTTATACCTAGACTGACATTATGTTGATAAATTTATATAATGTATAGGCATAGAACAATAAAATTATAATATATAATAGTAATACATATTTTTTGTTTGTTTTATCATTTTCTTATTTCTATATTTTTTAACCTTTCCTTGCCTTATTATTCCTCCTTTTTTATCTGTATATTTAGTCATATTTTTTTCCTTACTCAACACAACTATCCTTTTAATTTTTCCTCTCTTCGATAAGTATTGTGTTTCTATTGAAGACTAGAATTTTATTATTATATCCAATAATAAAAATATATTTTATGATATATTATTTTGATATATATATTTTTTTACAATCGCACAGCCTCCTCTTACTACTTTCTACAATTAAATAATTTACCAGCCTTGTACATTTTTTTCGGAAATGAATAGAAAACACTAGTATTCAAATGAAAAAGAAAAATCAATAGTAAAAAACTCTGAAATATAAATTTAAAAATTTATAGAAAACCAAATGATATGTGACTGTATACATGCTTATCCCGTCACATATCATTTAGTTTTCTAAAGTATCACGTTTCTGATGGAACGATATTTAAATAAAGCTGCCTGCATAATTAATATTAATGGAAATACCGAGGATTCAAAAAAAAATATTGCATTTAGGATTCAGGCGGGTTTAGCGTAAATCCTAATTTGGATAAGTCTTTATTTATATCACATGTGGAAAAAGATAATATCTTTAAAATTTTCAGTTAATTTGCATTTTACAGGAGAACTGATCATTGAGTTATTTTTATTTTTTGGCCGAATTTTATTTTATTTTTTTTGTTTTTGTTTTTTTTTGGCTAGGTATATTTTATTATTATATTGAGGGATGGCAAATCATTCTTACTTGAATCTTTTGTTGTATCTCACTAAATTTCATAGTGATCCCAAAAGGAAACTTATACTTCTTAAAAAACAGTTAATGTGATTTTTATGAAGTATACGAAAAACTATTCCCCCCTTATATCCTCAAGTTAATTATTTCCTTACGTTGTACTCTCCGAGGAGGTATAGAGGTTTAGGCTTAATGCGCTGCCAATAGGAGTCTCCTTTATAGCATTGGTCCATTGCTTAGCGACTGTCCAATGTACCCGATGCCCTTTTCCAGTCCACGTTCGATTGTTCAGCCAAAATTACTGAATGTGCAGATAGATTGGGCGTTGATCAGGTACATCGCAGTGTGAGGGCTCTACGGCAGTCGCTATGTGAGAATGCGTGTGAGGAATGGAGCAAATGTAGGTGGCAGGACATTGGAGTGCGCCAACTTCAAGCAGACCCCAAAACAAATCAATTTATATATAACAATCAAATTCTTACTGGTTCTGAATGGTCCAATTCCTTTAAACTAAACATCAATTATGCGCCCCTGCGTGAAGTCTCAGGTGTCAGCGGACAGATCAGAGAAGTTGGGCCTCTCTGTCGCAAATGCAATAGAGAGTCTGAAGCACCAGCTCATGTACTGGGGAAATCCCCCTAAAACACCCTCCTCGTAACAGGCCGGCACTACAGAGTAAAGCATGATTTACTATATTATATTACTAAGCATGATAAGCTCCGCTGAAAAAGGGATTTCCAGCTTCGACGAGGTCTACTGCATAGATTCGGAGGGATCCACGCGATATTCCATATATAGGTAAGTGAAAGTATAAAAAATAAAGGCCGTCATTTTATGATACGATGTGATATATATTGAGCTACACAATTATATAAATATCTTAAATATGTGATTTGCCGATACCTGTCCGGGGAAGGATATCTCTCAACACAGCCTTTCCCAGATGGTTAATGGATACAAGATATTAGACAGTCAGAAACCATTAACCCAGGTAAAAGGTTGAATAGATTACAGGGTAACCCCCTCTCCGGGCCTAGGGGGATACGGTTACCTAGAAGGTGTAGTCACTAATAGCCAATGAGGAATTAGATTCCAAAAAGGTGACCCCAATAAGAACGAGTGGGGAAAGGGGGAATTGAGAACGAGAGAAGCGAACGCAGAAGACAGAGGTACAGAAGAAGACAGACCAAGCTAGAAGAAGTAGGAAGACGAGCTAGAGAAGAGGATGGTCTTCGACTAAGAAGGGCTAATCAGACCTGGAACTTCACGGCTGAGACGTCACGTCACACCACGACATGCATCACCCAACTCAGCAGTTATTCACAGATATGAATTAGATAACAACTCATAATGTAATTGATAATTTATGGCAAACCATATTTATCTGGATCATTCACTTATTCTATAATTTCATTTTATTGCACTCAAGTGTAAATCAATACTTTGTTTCTTGATGTAGTTTATATACTATTAGATTACGCAATACCACTCCCTACTATATTATATATTTTCAATGGTAATCATATTTCATGAATATAAGTACATAATATTGGTAAACTAGTAAACACAAAAACTAGGAATTATCATTATTGAAAGGAATTCAATAATTGTAATAGTTTTGTAGGACACAAATAATTTAAATTAATAAATATGCATATTTGGATAATTACCTTCATCAATTATCATGGAGTCCTGATCAACAACAAGTATACTTAGCAAACATCATGTATATTTCTCTCTGGTATTCCATAACGTTTTGAATGATATTTTCACATTGTTGATCAGACATATTCCATAAGGAAAGAGTCGTACTGTAATTATTGGAGAGTGATAATTTCATGGTCACAGGATTCATTACAAATGGGGACTGGTTCGCTGTCCTATTTGGTAGGCAACTTCCAAATTCAACTTCAGTTTCATCTCAACAGCCTTTAGTACTCTACTGTTGGCGAACCCACAAATGCAAAATGGTACAAGTATTTTTTATTTTATTTTTTTGTCAAATGTCGGGATTGACGAAAATAAACTGGCTAAAATTGGTAAACCGCGTGTACAATTTCAGTCAGACCTCTCTTCCCATTTTCAAATAAATGTTCCAACTATGTTTGGTGGTATGATCTCCTTTGGAGCTATTATGACATCAAGAAGAAATTCAATATCTAGTAGAAATGTAGATGAATGGCGGATATAGGGTTTATATTGTAAAATTAAATTTCTTGAAAAAATAAGAGATATATGTTATAAATCACAACATGAAAAACATTTTGTTAGGTCCGTTATTGTATATGTTGGTTGATTCGTGAGATGTTATGTAATATCAGAATACTGTGAGAAACTATTGGTAACAGTTCTATCTCCTGTAATCCCTCTGACCAAGGACCCCAAAGATTTGGGTTGGCTTTTCGTTGATCTTGCATGCACTAAGTAGTAATATATATTTCAATTTCTCTTGGATTTGTCATGAGAAAAATCTCCTGATGATGCAACAGGAATTTTTGATTCCATATTCATTGAAAGCAAAATAATAAAATAAATAAACCAGAAGGTGTTGTGTATTGCGGAAGAAAAGAAGGCTAGGCTAAGTTTACAAATTCAAAAGGTTGCCGAAAGTGTTTTGTTCCTTGGAATTTAAGAAGAGATTCCTTGAGGTTGCTCGTTTGTATGCAGCAGCTGGTCGGGCGGGCTTCTTTTATGTTATTGTGAATACTTCACGTCTAATTATTTTTTTATATCTGTCTGTTTCAAATATTCTCTCTCCTATACGTTTTAAGTCCTTTCGAATATTTTAAATTTGCGTTCTATCAGATATTCTAGACCCTTTTGACCGTTTTCATAGTCAGTGAAATATTTTGAAAAAATACTTTCCAATCTCAATTATTATGTCCAACGTAATTAAATATAGTGAATCAAAAGAACTATTCCTAATTTAAATTTTTTATATTTTATTTCATTACACTTAATAAAGACGTTTAGCAGGGCTGTCACACCATCGTCAGGTATCTGCAAACCAATTCAAAATATTCATTCTGTGCATGTAACAATTAATAAATATACCACAATTTCATTTTAAATTTAAAAATAATTACCTTATTAAATATACCATTTAATGTCACATTTTATGTTTTCCTCATTAGTCTTAAATATTAACAATAAACATATTTCTGTCAATTATATAAAACATTAATGCTATAGATGTTAGGAGAGTTCTGGTTGGTGAGAGAAATGCTCAGTGTTACACCTCTATCCCGGGTTAAATGACAACTTTGGGATTCGTATAATTCATATAACCTTCTACAAATAAAATTTAAATTCAATTTAACATCGCCCATAGCCGAGACAAGGAAGGAATATAAAAGGGACCGACGGACATGTAACGGCAAAGGGCGACCACCATTTTTAATTCAGAGCAACTTGGTCATGCACCCCTCTCCCCCCTAGCCCAGAATTTAATTTCATTTCCTTTTCGGATTTATTGCCCCCCTCCACTTCTCCCTAGGACCGTGCAGAATTATGCAGCTACGGTTCTCACCTCCGATTCCTAAAAGGTATCTCTAATTTATTCCCGTTAGCTATTTCTTTCTGATTGCTAATTTATTTCCGTTTAAGGAGAGCTATTCATTAGAATAATGAATTCTCGATTAAATAAGTGAAAGTCAACTGGTATTAAACGTTTTTGTGATTAGTATGTTTCATTAGTTATAAAAAAAAAAATCTACATTTAAAATTATATCAACAGACATAACATCCGATATAAAAATATATTTTCAACTCTAAATTTTTCACTTCTTTTCTAGAAAAAAAACCGGAATTCCACATACCTTCGAATTCATTAGGATGAATCTACTCATTTCTCAAAACAATAACCATTGACATATCTGATAATAATCACCCACAACGGACCCACCAATGTCCAAAAACAATTCGAGAACTCTGAAACTACTGAATATAAAGCCAAATTGTCTCGTCTTCTTCAAAATATGTTAGAATCCTTAATAATATATAAAGATGAAACTAAATCAGACCAATCTTCAGTATCATCTTTCGTAACAAGCGGTTTAACGTACAATATGAAAACCCGCAAACTATATAACATATTCCTTGCTAAACCCAATGCAATAGCTTCAGCCCTCTTCTATATTTGACTCAAGTCTAGTATATCACTCGGTTGTCCCATCTGAGAGGATATTAAAGTTTATTTGCAATTACGAAGAATGAACTTATTCCACCAGATTTTTTTTTAAGAAACGCATGTTTTCTTGTAGTTAGATGGCACAAAAAATAGATCAAAATATGATAAAAAGAATTATGCATGATAAATGAGAGAGAACGTTAATGACTATACACTTCTTAATGTCCGTTGACCATTATGTAGAATTAGTAGAACAAAGGAAAGTATGGTTGAATTATATAGAGACACTTTATAAGATAAAAAATAAATCCGAAAACTTAGAAAAGAAATTGACAAAAACTCACATCTTATTGAAGTGTTGGATAGTAATAAATTCTGAAGTAATAAGACAGTATTGTGATTTCGTAATTTAGCATTAGTAATTTCCCAACCATTACCATATCCTTTGTTAAAAAGTAGAAAATTATAAGAAATAATAATTATTTCTTTTAAATATATTTTCTTCAATGTCCACAAATATTTATAAACCAAATTTCATTTCAATGCCTTACTTGGTTCCGAAGATATCACATCACGCTTCCAGTGTGTACGTTTTTTTGCGAAAAAGTGGCGTCGAGTTAATTGTTGGTAGCTATCGAATGCAAGGGGTAAAATATAATAATATTTATTGGCAATTATATTTATTTATTATGGGCTGGTAGTCTTAGTAAATTTATTTTGAACCCCACTTTCACTAATTTTTTTCCCTCTTTAGAGTCTTGAAGCATTGTTGGTATGTTAACTGATTTCGATTCACCAAATGATATATCTGCCATATCTACCTGTATTTTTTCTTAACTCCACATAATTAGTCATTATATTACCATTAGAATTATCATTGTATGTGTGCTTAGTAATAGATATTATTGGATTCTTATTTTTATCACATTTTGTATCATCTTGCTTTATTCTTATTATTATATTAATTCACTAATTTTTAATTTGATATTTTTATTTACTTCAAAGTCCTTTAAGTTATTTTTTTATAATTATTATTATTTTTAATTTAATTTTTTTAATAATTTTTTTTGTTTACTTTTCATTTTGTTTAATTTTCATTTTAGTAGATTTTAATTTTATTATTATTTGTATCACTTGAGATCAATTCATATTGCACTTATCTAGCTTAAATATTGTATAGCCTCCACAACGCTCTAATAGTCAAATAAAATACATTTCACTTATGTCTTTCATTTGTACTTTTAATCAAGTTCATACCATACTTTACGAATTTATTAGTTCATCACTATTAATTTATAAATTAGTTCCTATCATTATTATTCACTTCATAAGTTCTTTCATTAATTTTTTTTTTATTCAACTTTATTTTCTTTCAGTATTTTGTATTGAGTTGAGTGCTGCTAATAATTGCATTATTAGTTTTAGCCCTAGAAATGAATTTCTCCAGCCTCCACAGCGCCGTAATAGTCAAAAGTGTAACTAACTCATATTCATTTATGTGTATCATTTCTGTATGCTATTTTAGCACCAACCGATAGATGTCGTCTGGTCGGACCATATATGATATATAATATACTTTTTTAAATGAATAAAATTAATTCTTTTTTGTTGCTTTTGAGGTCTTATTTTACCTGCTTAAATTCAACTGAACACTTATAGCACGTCCTATATAATACAGCAAAATAATATATATTTAATGAAATAATTATTACCCGTTTTTTATTTACATAATATATTTAGTTGAATCACTAATGTAAATAACATGCAGCAGGCCGAGGACTAGGGGCCGTAAACTAAATGTAATTTAAAGCTGATCTAAATTTGACTAATAAGTATAAAGTTAACTAGCCAATTCAACAAGAGAGAAAGGGAGAGAGAGAGGTGGCCGTAATGGTTCTCATTATTTGTACATTTGTATCCTAGAGTGCGCTAATACCTGGGAGCTGAACTCCTAATGCGGCAATAATGTGTCCCTCCTGCAAGTGACGTAAGTGCGGCCTCTCTCAGACTTAAACACGCATTTCCCTCCTTCCTAACTTAGCACTCTTTATTTATTCCCTACTTTTGTACAACTTCCCCGCTCCCGCTTTCCACGTCTCTCTTATAAACGGGGTTTTCTTCCTCTCCTGTTGTTATAGAGGGTTATTGAAATTTGGGAGCTAGGACGGAAGTTTTTTTTTATTTTGTATAAAAGTTTTTATTTCATGAATATTAGTATTTTAAAACTTTTTACATTCCTTTAAAATATACACTAACACAATTCATTTATTCACTACTTATTACTTATAGTTATCAAATAAGCTGGTGTGGAGTGCGCATCGCAAATCCTTCTCTTCCAATAAAAAATCGTATTTTAGGGCTTATGAGGTGAAAATAATAAACATCAATTTTTTCTTCTAATAATATATCAGTTTAACAGAAGATAACGATACTTCGTGAACATAATCTCAGGAGATCGGGTGGTGGGAGATCTTTTCGAATTCGAACTCCTGCTCTATTTTTGCTTTTTACTACTTTAATTATTCATCAACTGATCTACATGACTATAATAAGGCTTATCTGGACATGTTGCTCAAACTAGAGTTGAGCCTTGGGGTTCCACTAAACCTTTAGATTCCTCTCGTATCCAATCTTTGCAATCCAAAACTTCAATTGTCACGAATGAAATCGTCCATAAAGGCCTTAATGTTCCATATGTTACCGATCTAGTTTCTAACTCTTCCATTCCTGACAATCCTCAGAGGAGCCGGAAAATAAGATTGCCTCGAGAATTTATTACATTCTAATGTAGAAATGTTAATGGAGTGCTACCACTTGGTAGTTGCTTTACAAGCCTGTATCATAAGATACCCTAGCATCAAATTTGCTAGATGTATTTGTATGTAAATATCAATAGATAAATAAAATAATATTCAGCAAATCCTTTAATATTTTGTATTTATCCATTGCTAATTATTGGTTAAGTATGAGAACTAATTCTTAATTTTAGATAAGCAGAATTAAAGGTCTATAGAGCCAAGTATTATAAAAAAATTGTCACTTAGGCCTTGCCAGGCAATATCAAAGGGGATAAGACCGATATAGTATTAATGATTAATTAATTTTACATCGAATGACTGAGTTTAATCATTAGAGCCAATTTAAAAAAAAAACCAATATCTCAATCTCAATATGTTATTTCATTATCCTCCAACTTTTTTTTTTGAGCAAGGACGTTCACAAGGATCATATTGTGATACCTGAGAATGTAACGCTGTATCATTAACAAAGAGGGGTTTTATTAACATTTTTTAATAAATTGAACAATATTGGACTTAAAAAAGATCCTTGAAAGAAACCAGAAATGGTTTTTTTATACTATTATATAAAGGAGGTAAAAATATTATTGACTGAAATGACGAATAATCATTTTGATAAAAATGATCAGAAGATTGACCATGGTCGTACGCAGTGAAGGGCAGCTGACCCTACTCCCCCTAGAAGTAAAAGAATAATTATTAATTAACTTAAAATAATTGTCTTAAAATTTTGGTTTCATTCGCCTGTTCTAAGCTTCATAGTTTATATCCTGGATATGACCTAGTGATAGATAAGTCTGTTTACCAAGATAATGGGCGTATTTCTACATTATATTTCCTTTTCAATTCTTTTTGCTTATTTTCTGTAAAGGTTTATATATATTTAGATTATTTAATATTTTATGTAAACTCGATTAATAAATGAATAGCTTGTTTCTAATAAAAATGTGGGACTGTACAAGAGTACTTCTTAAACTACCTACTACCTTCTTACTATATTACTGATTTAATAATTGCGTAGGGTAGACCATGCTAACTTTGTCAGAGTAGTTTCGAAAAGTGCTATAAAATGTTCTGCATTGCTCACATCCTATATTACTATAGTAAACGTGTTGGAGTTACTGTATTAAACTACCACAAGGAGTTTCTCTTTTAGGAAACAAAATATAGTTCAATACTCTCAAAAATATAATTATTGATTGTCATATTCTTGCACCAAATCATTCTATTGACCAATATATGAGTCGCTGCATTACAAAAAAGCACGGTCCATTTAAAAAAAATATATTCGTTATCATAGTTTGAAATGTAATTGCTGTAACTATTTTAAGAGGTCTGAGGAAAAGAGTTTCAAAGTTATAATTTTTTTTTTTTAAGTTTTCGCTAGATAGAACCATGTCACATTACTAAGCCTTTAATTTTTCAATTGATGGCACTAAAATTTATATGGAAGCTAAATTTTGGTTGTAAATGATGTAACCATTTTAACAGTCTTGAGAAACAGAGCTTTGAAGTTACAATTTCCTTTTAAAATATGTCACTATATAGTACTATATCACACTATTAAGTACATGTTTTTTGACTGAAGGCAATAAAATATATTTAGAAGTCAAACCTTGCTTTGAAAATTTTTAATTTTTATTTTATTCATTAAAATATGACAATATCTCTGGTCCGACTATATGACAATATCTATCGGCCAGGACTAAAATAACAAATAAAAATAGTAGACATAACTGAAATGTAATTATTACAATTTTGACTATTAGGGCATTGTGGGGGCTAGGTTTCAGAAAATTTTTAAGCTAGATAAGTACAATATAAATTAATCTCAAGTGATAGAATTAATAATTTTATTAAAACTAATAAAATGAAAATAAAAATGAAATAATAATTATTAAAAATTTAAATTAAATCAAATAAAAAAATAACTCAAAGGACTTTAAAGTGGATCATAAAACTACAAATTTACAATTAGTGATTTAACATGATAATGAGAATAAAACAAGATGATTCAGAATTTGATAAAAAAAAAAAAAAAAGGATTCAATAATATCTAAATAAATAATATCTATTACTAACCGCACTTATATCGCTAATTCTGATCGTAATATAATGAATAATTATGTGGAATTAATAAAAAATATAGGCAGATATAGGCCATTTGGTGAATTGAAATCAGTTATTTGGAATCACAGAAGTAAGACAGTACCCTGTCAAATATTTCTTTTTTAGTTTTCTTTGTAGTTAGATATATTTATTAGTTCTTCTGGTAAGCAATTGAACAGATATGCTACTATATGGTTTAAGGTACGTTTACCAAATTTATTGTTATAAGTTATTGTATGTTTTTCTAACATTTTTTAGATATGTTATTTCATTTCTAAATAAATTATTATCCATGGATTTTAAGATAATTCTGTAAAAATGAAATAGTTATTCGTAAATGATCTAATTATTTTAATAATTTTGAGATACAGAGCTTCCAAGTTATTTTTTATCAAAAGTTGTCTATATACAAAACTATGTCACATTATTAAAACCTTACTTTTTCTACTAATGGGATCGAAATTTATTTTACAGTTTTGTTGTCAGAGATTGTGAAATGTTACTACAAGTTTTCTAATTTCGATATAAAATAGTTTATTCCCAAAACCATTAAATTACTTGATATTTAACAGTTTCTGGAAAAAAAAAATCGTTCACCTCAGGATAATCTTGTAATGAAAGTAATATATATATATTTATTCATTTATAATTGTTTACAATATTTTATCTACAAAAATTTCGTTTATTGTCAAAGCAGAATTTAAAAAGGTGCGTAAGATAAGGATAAAATGTTTTAAATACTAATAAGTTTCTCATAAAGCCAGATTTGCCCCTTCAATAACTGTATATATCATACATCAATAATGAACTAAATTGCGGGTCTGCTGACCTTATAGATGAAGGGGCAAGATTAAAAAGAAAAACTATGTCATAGTTTTGTAAATATTCATATAATATGTAAAACTATATCATTTTTTTAAATTACAACCCGTAATAAAAATGTTAAAATAAAAAAAATATATTGTTTTTCCAATACGGTGTTTTTTAAAATTTATATTATAACTTTAATATTAAAGTAGCTTGATATTTGTCTAGTCAGAATGATACATAATATGTATAACAAATATGAATTTTTTTTAATACGTATTAAAAAAATAAAATGCTAAAAAAATCGAATACATTAGATTAAATGTATCTGTCAACACATTAGATATCATAGTCATCATATAACAGACGTAAATTATTATTTTAAATGTTTTATCAAGTATCTTCGTAAAAAAAAAAGTTATATATATTATATTTTGGCCAAATAAGGAAAATGTTTTCTGCAAGAAACTGCTTAAATGTTTTAGACATTTTCACAGCCATATACCCGCACCAGAACATTTTTATATATTTAGAAATAATACTTTTTATTTATGTAACATAAAAAATTAAAAACATATAATATTCTAACTGCCAATTCGACTTATAAAAAAAAAATTACCACAGATTTTTTTAGGTACTAAATAAAACAATATATGTAGTGGCTGTCAATAGAAGCCCATTTCAGGAACCCTAGTCAATAATATACCTTTCGTTGATTAATGACCTCTTCCCTCTTCTTCCAATTTGACCATCGAGCAGCGACACCTGGACGGCCACGATGAAGAGGACAGTAATTGCCGAGGACATACAAATGGCTGGCCCAGGTCACGCGAGCCAACTCTAATATATAGCCTCTATGACAGATGATCTGCTGACATTTATACAGTCGCAGATATTGTCCCCTTCCATCCAATGTCTTTTTCTTATGTATATTTCGGGCTAGTCATCATTTATCGTCACGAATCTCCTTGAATTTCCCACCATTCTTTTAAATCTCAATAGTTCTGAGACGCGAATAGAGTCCTAATATTTATGTATTAATAAAGAAGGATATCAGATTTATTAACTATTTCGCGTATAAGTTAATTTGATGATTACATCATAAATATATTGTGGATTAAGTAGGCTTATAGCTTTGTTTTATTATTTTATTGTATAATATTACATTATCTTATATTTATCGACAATGATAATAGGGGTCATAGAACTCATTCACACCATATTTACATATAAATTAAATCATAACTAAATAATAAATAGAAGGGAGAAAAATAAATAAAAAAAAAATAACTTAAAGGAAAATTATAACTTAAACACAATCATTCCTATGTATATTCAGCCTGCAAAACTCCGAAACGAGCTCTACAATCACTTGTGGGGAAACGAGCCGGGCTCCCGAAGATCCTGGCGCTTCTCTCTCAATCACGTCACTGGTATTAAAAGCCAGTGGGGTACATACTAACAGCTAATTACATATTTTGCAAAATATGGTTTTGAACAAGAAGGCTCAATTATGTTAGGTCCACAAAAAATAGTTCTTATATTTATACAAAGGTATTTGTTATAAACGTAGACCGTATATCGTGTACTGTTTTAAAAATAAATCAGTTAAACACCAGGAAAAATACTCCATCCTGTAACCAGGAAGGTTACCATTTTTAATTTTCTGGAAAACGTTAAATATAATCAGCGAGTTGTAGTGTTTATCTCCGGAATGTGTAGTTATAAAATTAATTTCCGTCATTTATAAAATAACTATTCCATTTTCTCCAGCATTTCACAGGTGTATAGGTTTAAAAAATATATAAGTTAAATATTCATGAAAAAATCTCCATCCTCTAGACCGGTTTAAATATCAAATTTCCTCGAAAACCTAAATTTTAGTTACATATTTGTTGTGTTAATTACTAAAATATCGATTTCTTACTTCACAGTGCTAAATACGTGGAAACCAACTTTACGAAAAATAAATTTAAAAGCTCTGTCATTTAGAAAATTATAACATTTCGATTATTGTAATCACTGAACAGATGTGGATTTAATATTTAAATTTGTTTATTGAAAAATTAATAAAAAAGTTATAATTTTTTCTAAAAGAGAAAACCTTGAATTGCAATTTTCGTACAGTAAGGTTCCATAGGTTTACATAGAACCACTGTGAAGTAAGCCATCAATATTTAGTCATCAAACTCATCATCGGTCAATTATAAAATGACTATCATACATTTGACAACCTCATTTTTTGTAAATAAATCTATGTTGTTTTTTCTATTAAATTTGATTTGTTTTGTTTTTCGGGGGGGAGGTCGTATAATATTTTACCTATTATACATTTTTGAAGGTATATCGTCTTCAAAAATAGATAAATTAAACATCAAACGAAAAATACATTATGTAGCTAAGCAGGTAAAAAACCGAAAAACGTGAAATAAAAACCCAAAATGTGTATAAAACATTCTAATCTTACAATAATCAACTTTACTGTTTAAATATAATATTAATATTATATAGTAAATTTATAAAAAATATACATAAAGACGTTACTACATTGATTAAAAATGAAAAAAAAATTCAATAACTCAAGATCTATGAGAAAGTTAATCGTATTAAGCTATTTTAAAACTCTATTAGAAAGACTGGAATGCAATTTTTCAACTTCTTAAAACTATTTAAATTTTGATTTTTAGAAGAAATATGATAGAAACTAATTAAAAGGAGTATTTCAAAATGTTTTTCTAAGCAAAATTCCCTCAGCTTTAATATTTGATAATAATAAACCTGATATAAAATTTTCTCTAAAAACCTGAAATTCAAAACTTTTTTTTTATTGTTTTAAATATTTTAATGTTTGTTATATAGAGGAATTTGTTGATCAAATGAAATAGGGGTTGTGAAATAGAAGGGAAACAAAAAAAAAAGCAATAAATCGAAAACATTGTAATTAGTTTGTAGACTGGTATTGATTGTAAAAGAAAAGTAAAAGAAAACTGTGGAAGAAAAAAAAAAGTTATCTATCTACTATATTATATCATGTAAAAATATGTAATTTACATATTTCCAGTCACGGATTGATCAGTATGCTGTGTAATGTAGCAACCCGATGTATTTGGGAAGCATGAATGAATAAAGTATTTCTTTCTCTCTCTCTCTCTCATCTCCAGGATGTCTAGTCACCTAATTAATTTTTCATGAGTTATAAAATGACTCACGTATAGCTGGCAACATTTTTTTGTAATTATTTAGTTCCTATTCATTTTTCGAGGAATTTCTTATATTTTACCACAGTATGATATATTATATTCAAAATATTTAAATTTCTATTAAATTTTATGTTACAGCAATTATTTTTATTTAAATTGTTTTAGTTTATTTACATATTAACTATAATTAAACACTAAGTTTTGGAGCGTACAGGAAAAAAAAGAAGTACTTTTTTTTATATTTATAAGTTTATATTTACATATTATAAGGTGAAGATGGAAAACTATTTTATATAAATTGTTCACAAACACGATAATAGATGCTTATTAACAATCCGGTGTTGACATATACAACCTTATATAATTACCACACAAAATCATAAAAATACGTTTAAAAAATAACCCACATAATGCCTTTTAAATAAATAAATAAAGAAGATGAAATTAATTTATTTTTAGAAGTAAAAAGATTGCCACATTAAAGTTTAAGTGCATCATCAAGCATTATAAAGAATGTTTTAAATTTTAAATGTTTCATAAAATTATATCAAGCTTTTTATTGCGTTCTTTAAGGTGCATTAAACTATCAACATCGTTAAGTGGTGATTAAATTAGGAGAATATGAAAGCGGCTAGAATTCAGCCAACCCTTCAGTTAAAGTGGTACTTATATTTATTTAATGCTTAATTATTATATAATCAAAATTAAAAATACTAAGAACTATTGGGATCCCCCCTGTCGAATTATACAACTGTTCATTTTATTGTGCTACACGTTTCTAAAATTATATAACTGCAATTTACATATATTCTGTTGCTCAGATTGTATTTTTTTTTTATTATTCCTCGTTATATACAAAATGAAATATTACTCTGTGATCAAAGAGAAATGCTTTATTTACACATGCTCCCCAAATACATTGGGTTACTATTACACACAGCATACCCATCAATCCATAGTTGGGGACATACATACATACATTTTTTAAACAATAATTATCTATACACTAAATATATTTTTTTCTGAACAAAAAATTTTGTTTTGTTTCCTATATACATATATTAGTTTTCCTTCTCCTCGCACAAAGCAAAATAACAATTTACCAATAAATCCAATACATTATTCCACCTGTTTCACTTCTTCATACCTCTCCTCCCCAGTGATGATTTTTTGAGTTTACTAAAAAAAAATTAAATTAATTTAAAAATAACTAACACATAAATTATAAAAAAACATATAAATGAATAAATATATTAGAACCCACATATAAATGTGTTAGAAAAACACAGATGAATATTATCATAACTAATTCTCATGTAGGCGATGATGATGTATGATACCCAGGGAGAACAAAATAATATTTTCCACCAAGAACGCTATGTCTCCGATGCTAACAACTAGATCTTCTTGAACCTCCTCCTAGATCGGTTACATAAGGACCATTAAGGTCTTTATGTATGATTTTATTTGTGATAAAGTATGGAGCTTAGATGATTTTACAAAGAATTTTGGATTGTAAGGATCGGATACGAGTGGAATTAGAAAGTTTAGTGGAGCCCCAAAGCTCAACTCCGAATGTCCAGATTGGCCATATTACAGTCATGTAAATCAGTCTTTTTTAATGAATTGGAAGTTTAGACCGTTTGTCTAGTAAGTGCTGTAAAAGTCGAAATCGACGTGATGTTTCTTGTCTTTTCAGTCTTGTGTGAGGATTCCAGGTTAATTGTTTGTCCAGATGTAGCCAAGGTAGAGGATCTGTTTGACAGGGGTAAGAGCAACATTATTAAATGAAACTGTTGGGCAGTCGGTAGGTTTACTGGGAAGGGTAAAGGTGATTTCATGGGATTTGTTGGAATTTATCTTAATCCTCTAATTACGACACCATTCTTCGAGGGCTGTAATGATATACAATTAATGGGTTATTATTAACTGCGAGCACACATGTGTCATCGGCATAAGTGGTGAGGATAGTTTGTTCATAATTAAAATAAAATATTACACCATGAACACTAAAATCTTTTGATAGAGAGATGATCTTTTGAAAGCTAAGAGAAATAAAAAAAATCATTTTAACTATGGTGATGCAAACAAAATTAGCATATTGGTGAACCTATGTGCATCTCAGTTTAACTGGTTGCTAGACGCATTTATTAATGCATTTTATGTCATTCTGCATTTCCTTCTACATTTTTTTTATTTTGAATATTATTTTTCCTAATGTTTTACTATTCTTGTTTCCATAAATATGTTTTTAAGCTGGAAAACATAGATGAAGATTTTTTTTTTAATTCACATGTAACCCCCATCAGACTATTTCAATGAGGTTAATAGCTATCTCATGTGAAAGACCACTTAATTTTACATTAATTTACGGGTTTGATGAAAATAGTTGCCAAAGTTTTTAAGGAAATCCTTTTAAAAAAATGTAAAATCGATTATGTAGAGTGGTCGATTTAGATAATAGAGTTACATTACATATTTACCAGTGAACTTTAATATAAATGTTTTGGAAAACTTCAATAATACGCGTAGAGATATGTAATTGGGATCGTTGATTCAATGTATATTCTCTTTTAGAAGTATTTTCAGAGGCCTAAGAGTCAAGGAAAATTTCCCAAGAGAATTGTTTAAGTTGAGTCAGGGGGGGTGAAGGCGGTAACAAGGAGGCGGTTGTTGTTCAGGTGGTGAGAGAATTTCCGGGATCACTTTTATTTTAGGAGAGAATTCCGCCGCAGCAACAGTTATTGTTTTTACTTTAGAAACTACTTAAGGTAAGATAATTCTATAAATAAGAAATTTGCACATAAACTTTTCATCTTTATATAATATATATATAAGTTACGGACTGTCAGCTGACAGGCCCATATCAGCTGACCGAGAACAGCTGACCGATTGTATATATATAGACGGACAGGCTCCGCAAATAGATCAGTATTTTACAACAGTTCAAGCGAGTTAGATCTTTTTCCTTCTTCTCTT
>NW_027107593.1:799131-804460 GCF_000696795.3 Halyomorpha halys | reverse complement strand
TCCTTTTTCTTCAAGCCTTTCAGTCCAAGTGCTCGTTAGTTTTATATATATATGAAAAAATCAGTCTTTCTTAAACTGCTTCTGAGTGCCTATCTTACTCTGATAATTTAACTGTATTCGTTAAAACACATATATTCAGTTCAAACTACACTCTGTTTTAAAAATAATTTGTGAGTAAATTTGTGATATCAATGCGTTAAAATCGTATCCGTCATCTGAACTTTATTCCCCCTCCCAGGCATTCCTGACATACGGGGCTTGGTAGATGTGGAATAGTGCGATAGGATTGCGGACTTTACTACTGCCAATAATCTTTATTCATTTACAAATCTTATTTATTAATATAATTACATACAATGCTTATAAAATTATTTGATGGATGCCTACCACTGCAGACACAGTGAGTTGTGTGACACAGTTGCTCTAACCCGCTTGAGAATTGACCAACAGACCTAACTCACTCTGAGATTATTAGAAAACCGTTTCCTCCAATGTGCTTATATTTTCAGTACATACTCATTGTTAAATATATTTTTGAAGAATGTCCTTAATATTTTCTAACAATAAGTAGAATCTGGCTGTCCCCAAAAATTATCTGGAACTCTCATGATAAGGAAACATAAACCACTTTAGTATTCAAATTTTTAAAATTATAATTTTTTTTCAATTTTTATTATTATATTTATTTATTTTTTTAATTTATATAGGTGTATGTTTGTATATCTATGTGGCTGTGTGAATATGTACCTGAGTATGTGTTTATCTATGGACACGTATATAAATGTATGTAAGTTTATATATTACTTCAAATTTAGTTATGGGCTTATAAACTATCAGGATGAATAGGTTCATTTCTGTAGTCGTTTTTTTTTTATTTTATTATTATTTTTTAAATGGGATTAAAATAATCATCACTATGTTTTAACCGATGAAAATTTAAAACAAAAAATTACAATTTTTTTCTCCAAGCATTATTTGACAAATAGCTATTTGCGGACATTAAGATAATTGTAGAGAGTTGGGGCTGAAAGGGCCATTGAAGGGGAACAGTTGAAGTATACTCTTATTTACCGCCGGATATTTGAGTAGGGCATTGTAGTATCGTGGATTGCAAGGGGGGCAATCTGCCAAAGGGGGGCATTAGGCTAACAATGCCTCATTCTTTATCTTCTACCTAAAAGATTCCCTAATATATTTTAATGACGAGATGATTAGCGGCGATTATGTCTGCCATTTATATTTTTTATTTATCTGGATAATTTAATCACTTATTATATTTTATTGAAATGAATTTATCACTTTTCATAGAATTATCTTTTGGGTATTCAATCGCTCTAAAGAGGCTACCCTCAATTTCCCGTCATGATATCAACCCCATGCACCCATGGGATTTAGATAGAAAAAAAAATGATTTATGCAATATGCATTTTTGTTTTGCACCTTATTATATTTTAGATCTTAAATAATGTGTCTATTACAAATAATAGTTACTATTTGAGTGGATTAGGATGAAGGGCCGAAAGCGCTTTGTTTAAAAGCTTGTGGATTCGAAACCTATCTGGTGGCGGTCTTGATGAATGAAGCACAAAGGAGGACTTGAGCTAAAAAGAAAAATAGTTTCTGTTCAATAATAATACAAGCTATCACAGTCAGGCAGACTAAACTGAAGAATAAAATAAATAATGATGAAAATGATAGTATTTTGTTACTAAAGAAAAGTGGAAATAAATAAATTATAAATATAATATGTATAATTTAAAAAATTGAATTGATGTAATACAAGCTGATTAAATAATAAAAAATATAAAACAATCTGAACTCAAAGTACTGGAAACATATTTTATTGAATGTGTTAATTCTGCAGTTTTGTGACGATTCCTCAAGCTAATGGCTCAACAGTGGAATTTCGCTTCTTTGTTTGAAGATTCTTAATACCAACAACTGGTTCGAAGTCTACTAAGTGATAATTATGCATCCAGAAACTTGAGAAAACAATAAATTGAAAGGAGACATAATTTTTCACATCTAATTTTCTAGATTTTGTGTATATACCATTGACAAGGCTGGGAGAGAAGCACTGGGATCTCTTGCATTCCAAACGGGGATGGTAAGGCTTGACTGAGTTCTCTTGCAGAATGTTAATATTGTTCATAAATGTGAACATGTTTTTATTTAATTGTTAGTTAAATTAAATTTTCTTTGTCTCGACAATAAATTATTTTCATTATGTGATTGATTTTATTATATTTTCGATAGATTCGTATTTTTATTTATAAAATTCAAGATAGTATTATTTTTATTTATGTAATTGTTTATTATTATTATTTTCTTTTAGTTTACATTTTTTTTTAATTTCAATTTCTGCATATATATGGTATGCCTGAGTATTTGAACAAAATTAGTTAAAGATCTTAATTTTTGGCAGATTGTACATACATGTTTATGCTTTCTGGGAAACATTTTTGATATTTTTAACAATTTTAAACCGCATTGATTTCACACATTTTTTAATAATTTGTTATTTTACATTATTTCTTTTAAATACATATTTTAGTCTATATTTTCATATTCATTTTGGAACTTTTTTTTATTGATCGAAATGACATATTTTAGAAATTAGAAACAAAATATTGTTAAAGTAAATAATTTCAATGTTATCCTAGAGTTTCTTTGTGCGAGCTGAATAGTCTCTGGTTTCCGTTCACTCACAATTAGAAGTGTTTTAGTGTGCGAAGTGTTCATTTACGGGATTCAAATCCCAAACGGTCACTTTACCTATATACAACGTTTTTTGAACAGCTCCAGACGTAATTAAATTTTTTACTTCTATATTATATAGAAATTTGTTAGTACTATATTGTTTCTGAACTTAACCCAATACGAGTTTACATTATTTATTCATAATCAAACATTCCCAAGAGCCGTGTGCAGTACCTTGCTTTATATATAATAAGATGGCTAGGGTTGCGGTCAAAAAAAGGAACAAATGTTTATAACTGTTTTAATGTCCGACGTTTCGCCCCATACTCCCTTTTTTCTTTTTTTTTAAATACTCTTTATTTACTTTTACTTATTATTAGTTACTTCTTTTACAATCATTGTTATTATATCCTATATTGTATAAACTACCCTAGCTATATTTTCTTCAGTATATACTCGTATTATTAGTAACGATATGTATCATTTAAATTTTACTTATTTATTCCTAAATTAGAAAATTATTATAGCTATTACTATTATCATATGTCTGTATCTTTCTCTTATTACTTTTCATTTTTCGTCATATCTTTATGACTACTTCATTTATACGCGACGTATTTGAAATAGAAATATAGCCGTTAAACGGCTGGCCACCTCCTCCCCACTCCTCCACGCTTCCACTTCATTGTCGCCTTCTGTTCAACCTTTCGCTTTGAACAGTTAGGTTGGTTCTGATTTGTTCTTTGCTCATTTAATATCATTATTATTATTTTTATTTATATTTATTCTTTCAAGACGTTTATTTAATCTCTACTTTCTTCTTACTTTTTATTTTTCCCGTATTGTTTTTATTTTATGTACATCTCCTGTACTTTTTAACTGTATATTTTACGTATTTTTTAAAAATTTACTCTTCCCATTGTTACTTATTTTTATTCTTATTTTATATTGATACTATTTTATGTCTTCCTTCCTTTTATTTATATGTAATTTCTTATCACTTTATTTTTACATAATATTTATCCTAGCTTAAATTACCTTATTGTATCTTATTGTTGAAATATTCTCAGTTTTTCTTTTTAGCCCTGATGAAGCCCTGCATAGTGGGCCGAAACGTCGGACATTAAAATAGTTATAAACTAGTTGTTCTTTTTTCGACTGCAAACCTGACCATCTTCTTATATTTAAAATTTTTACGGTCAACTATATATACTGCTATGTTCTAGTAGCAGATTTACTTGGGATGCCAGGATAATCGCTGAAGGCTATTATCCAAAATAAGTTAATTAATTAATTATATATTGAGTCCTAAAAAACTGTTATTATGATTGGATTCCTTTCTAAAGGCTGTTTGTGTGTTTACCAGTTTACCATAGGTATCGGGGACAGATAGCAAAAAACCTTAATAAACGACATATTGTTGAAATCATGGCTAATTCCTCGATACATAGCAATACATATACCTTGCTTTATGTTCGGCGCTACAAAACATATGAATATCTCTTAATTGACTTACATCAGAATTTTTAATATATTTTTTCTTTTAAAAAAAGCTAAAATGAATATAAAGATAAAAAAAAGTGGTACCTGAGCCCATTTTGAAATAATCCGGTGGCAGTAAAGGTGTTAATATTATAAACTAACCTATACACTATACACGACGTACAGTTTGATCAAGAAGTAATTGTTCCAGTCTTTTTTAGAGATGTGAAAGTAAATAATTTTCACATCCTCATAATCCTCTTCTGAACGAGACTTATTGGAACTACAGCAACCTTTTACATACCGGCTTATAAATAAATCAATACCCATTGTTTCATAATTCCTTCTTTGTTTGCAGATCATATTTGATAAGGATTAATTGATACACCTCTAACAGCTGATTTGCCTAAAACAATATTCGACCCGAAACTTGGCGAAATATTGGATTTGAACATTTCGCCCGATTAGGTAGAGAATGCAAACAAGAGGAGCGTAGGTATATGGAAAACAGTTGCCCGAAGCTCACCCCATAGCAAACTAACATCGGATCAAAGGCCCGATATACACAACTATATTCCTATCCGCGTCTGTATTGTGTGTAAATAAATGGTTCTTATTGGACCTCGGCTTAGCTACCTTTACAAAGGATCGGCTGATCAAACCCGCGCTGTGTTCCTTACTATATTAAACACCATTAGTGAATGGGTAATTGCCGTGTATAATTGAATTAATGTATGCATTGGTATGGTTTTAACATTAATTACCTAATAGCACCTATATTGGAATGTGAACAAGTTGGATCAATATATTCAACGTGAGAAAAGTTTAAGCAATACAACACTTTAATGAAGTTGAATACATTTTTGAGAGACTGATTTATTTTTAGAATTAAACCTGTTGAGAAAATGAGTGCGTAATGAATCTCAACACTTCAACTTTTATTTGATTAGTTCTTTGGATTCCAAATTTATTACGATAAGCTTAAATTCAGTGCCATTATATTGGAGGTAAAGAGTCTGGGGGAGAGGTGAAGAAGGGAAGGGAAGCATATTTTTTTTCACAAAAATTTTTTATTAGTTTAATAAAGTGGCGAGAGGGATGCGCTGGGATCTTTTGAGCTCTGCTCTACCCCTCACACGTGGGATAG
>NW_027107593.1:797747-798945 GCF_000696795.3 Halyomorpha halys | reverse complement strand
GAATATTTTAAGAGAGTTTTTTTTTATTAATTTTTTATTTTAGTATGTATGAGATCATTCGTCACTATAACCTATTGCCCACAACTGTGTGGCAGATTGTAATATCTATCAATTTAATAAATATGAGGCACTGACTTTCAAAAATCAACTTTTTGTCCAAATACATTTTTTTTTTTTTTTAGCACATGTGTGTATCCCTCGGTTCCTTATAGGACTCAAACCAGGACGCTAACAAAAAACTTGATCTGAGACTGAATACCATGCAAATGTAGCTTATAAGGAGTTTAATGTTTATTAAGAAACTAGAAAGAATAAAAAATTAAGAGATTCTTCAAAACGTTAACATTAAAACACTAAGGGTTGAGGCCCACCGATTGAAATGGAGCTGGGCTGGACACTTGGCAAGGATGATCGACGATAGATGGACCAAGGCTTGCGAGGATCCCCAGAGAGGACAGCAGCAAGGGGCGACCACTTCGCGGGTGGAGGCGAAAACTGGTAGCAGGTTGCGAGGGACAAATCTGGATGGAAAAAAGTTATAAAGAATATTTGTATTTTGTGTTTTCCTTACGGTGTAGGGTTGTGAGGTCTCTGTTTCGTTATCTATGTTTTTGTATATTTATCTGTTTTTCTTTCTTCTATCCTGCTGTAGCCAACTACTATAAATTCCTCCCTATGGTAGAGGCCTTTTGTCAATACTGACGTCAATAAAGCTATTATTATAACTTATGAGGTGCTGACTTTCAAAATGAGATAAATCCACATTTTGTCCAAATAAATTTTATTTTCTATCATTTTTTGTAGTCACATTTAACATTTTACAATGCTTGTATCTCGTTTTCAAAAGTAACTTGTTGGCGAATCGTTGGTTACAATTCAATAATTTTATTTTACCATTTTTTACGTTTATTTAATACCATCTTGGTTATTTTCCTACAATTATAAATAATTTGACTTCGCTATTGTTTTCAAACGAACTTATTAGAGAATTCAATTGGTTATCTACAAAATGTTTTTAGCTCAGGATTTCACCACAGTAATTTTAGTAACATATTATCTTTCAGTAAATTAAGCTTTGTCATAATCGATATAATCTAATCTGACAGCGATCTTCAAATTCACTCTTCTTTAATTCAATTATATAGGGTGTTTTTTTAAGCCCGATAGAACTTGAAATTGTAAAAAATAACACAAAAAA
>NW_027107593.1:795348-797377 GCF_000696795.3 Halyomorpha halys | reverse complement strand
CAGAATGCGCTTCGTCAAGAACAGCCGCGGTGCCCATATGCCCGAAATCATTTTCAAATGTTAATGTCACGTATTGATCTTTCGAATAAAAAAAAATTTTTGATTACAATTTAATTTTTTGTGTTATTTTTTACAATTTCAAGTTCTATCGGGCTTAAAAAAACACCCTATAATAGATTTTTTTATTCATTCTATTTAACTTAACCCATTATTCATTCGTCGGTTCCGCGGTCTAAAATACACATTCATGTAAGTTTGATAAAATCCTAGTCATTCATAAAAGTAATGGTTTTATCATGATAGCAGGGCAACACACATCTCTAACTTTCCACATCAACGGGGCTTATGGAAGTCCATAAAGCCGAACTAACTTTCTTTCTCTTGAATTATAGCTATGTAGTTAAAAGGAAATTTGAATTAACATTTGATATCTCCCTCAAAACTATTGATTTTAATTATATCCTTTATTAAATCATTGCCAAAATATGTCTCAATACACAATTCATTAAAAATGGTAATTAATTCAGTGATAATCACGGAGCTACTCCAAGTATCCAGGTTCAAATCCGGCTGTGGCAGATATTAAAATTATAGTGTAATTATATATTGTTTTTATTTATTTATTTATGTTTAAAATAAATTAAAAACTATGAAATATTTATATATACATACTTGTGTATATATGTATAAAGCAAAAAGGAAAATACAAAATTACGGACAAATAGGAAAGAATACTAAAAAAAAAAAAATTGAAACATAGAATAAAAAAATTTACAAAAAATGTATATTAAGTACACAATAAAAGATATAAAAAAGTTAACAATTACTGAACAATAAACAAAAGCAAACAAATAAAGTAGAAATATTTGGGTTTAAAAACTTAAAATATACAGATGTAAAAATTCAAAATTCAATTTTCGTGAGATATGTTTTAAAACAATTGTTGATACATTGTGCTACCTTACAATCCAGACAACAGTGTGTAAATTCTTTGCTAACATCTTTTTATGTAGCTAACTCGGCATTTTCTTATTTAGCTCTTCCCACATCGCTTTTCATTTGTTCTGGAAAATGCCTTTCAAAACACTTAGCTATGTTTAGATGTAGAGGTGCTTTTTAATGTAATTGGGTGGGTTTTCACTATGTTGTTATCAACCAATTCCTCTACACACTCTATCAAAAAGTGTAATAGATCCAAATGACTTTTATCTTTTTTGTATATAATATATGTATTTTTATGTATTGACCTTTTGACAATCCTGGGTATTATTTAGGTGTTTCGTCATCAGCCCCTATATCTGTTCAGGGTATCCTTCTGCTTTTAGGGCGTCTCCGTATATGAAAACATCTGTGTTAAGTTTGTCACATTACCAGAGTCCCCTGAGAAAATTAGATTGGCTAACCTTTAAGTGTTCTAATAATTTCTAATTAAAATTGCTTTACCCAGTCCAGAGAGCGCTTCTCTTGTAGCTCGAACAGCCAGTTCAATCTCTGTGTTTCCTATGTGACTGGAAAGCCATTCATTGCAACTGGCACCTAAATTTTGTACAGTGTTTAGGTAGAAATGGATGAATAAAATTTTCGGGTGTTCCGCATATATACAATCTAAACCTTTTAACTAGTCCGTAATTATTGTTATATTGTTTTGTTGTTTTTTTAAATATCTTCATTGAAATTTACAACTGTATATTATATAATACATTCAGTAAATTTGATCTTAGTTAAGTTGGAGTGTTACAGGCGTGTAGAGAAACTACGCATTGGTAGCACTCTAATGACATTTTACATTAGTAGGTCTTGTGGCCATATTCTTTTTTCCGGCACCTCGGAGGATTGTCAGAAATGGAAGAGGATGCAAGGTTAAAAACTAGAGGGTTTGAGTGGTTAGGGAGTTTATAATGGAAGGAGTGATATCTGGTTCGGGCTAGATCGGTTACATAGGCAACATTAAGGTCTTTATGTATGATTTTATTTCTGACAAGGTAAAGAGCATTGAGGATTTTACGAAGGATTTAGGATTGGATACGAG
>NW_027107593.1:787763-794663 GCF_000696795.3 Halyomorpha halys | reverse complement strand
TTCCTCTCATATCGGGACACCGGTAAAAACAGGTGCGGTGGTAATCTGTATGCGGAGCCGAAGAGATTGGCCCTTGTATTAGAGTTAATAAATCCACGGAGCCGCTAAGAACAAAAACCAATCGCAAAATCGCAAACAAAAATGACAGGTTGCGATGAGGGACCGGAATCAAATTAAGCAGGTGCAGGCCCTTCCTGGACATGTCAAACTTTACCACCCCCTCTCAGGCCTGGGGAGGGAAACGCCTTCCCCGGGAGCGTTCGGTCACCGATGGCCAATGAAATATGAGATTCAAAAATAATGTAACGCCCCAAAAGGGAAGTGGGAGAAAAGGACAGGAAATCTAGATCAGAAAAAGAGACAGGCTTAGACGAGATAGGATCAGGCTTGAGAGAGCAGCAGAAGCCGGAACAGAGCAAGATGCACTTCGACCAGACGAAGTCCTAAGAAGGGCCACGAGCCCTGGACATCCCTTATGAACGAGCCGACACCTACGGAACCACATCCCACGGCATCCGTAGCTATAAGTATAAAATTAACCAATAAGTAATAATGTAATAATCTATATTTTATGGCAACCTTTATCTGAATCATTTGAATCATAATAATAAATTATAAATAAATACTTAGTTTCCTTATGTAGTTTATATACTATTATATAACCCAATATACCACCCTTTATTATAATATATAATTAATAGTAACAACATTTTATAAATATAAAGGTATTTAATTGGTAAACTGGTAAACACACAAATAGCCTTTGGAAAGGAATCCAATCATAATAATAGTTTTTTAGGACTCAATATATAATTAATTAATTAACTTATTTTTGGATAATCCTGGCATCCCGATTAAATCTCAAGGCAGAACATAGCAGTATGGATAACTAATACCTTTTTTGTTCTAAAATATACGTCCCGCCCGATCTAGAGAGCACCATATATTTCAAGGACGTATTCATATGTTCTACCCGTACCCGATATTGTTTACGTTTGACGTAAGTTAACGAACGCTATAGTATTTAACAGCTATTATTATAAACCGACTATCATTATAAACTATAGATATCTGGCACATTTCGACAGACACTGACCATAGAGGAAGTGACCTTTCCTTAGTATTCTATACCAATGTAGAAAGCAAGGGCCTGGCACTTAGGCAGGTACAAGCTGTCATCTCACAATGGACTTGCATCAGTCTAACTATTTTAGGTCATGGTAACTTACTTCCAATTTCTTGGAAGGCTGACCACCCTGTTTCTATTCACGCCTATTTCTCCCTCCCAGATATTTACTTCTAATTTCATAGTATCTGATTGGTCCAAACCCCTTCTCCTATTTCACTATTCTTCCTAACCCCTCTTCTCAAGTGTTCATATATATTTCCTAGACTAGATAGCTAAGTAGAAGTAAGAAGAAGAGAGACACTCTGGAACAGTAACAGTAACATGTAGTTCTTGTAAATATGTTAGAATAAAGTCATTTTAGTCTTCACTGATTTTTTATGATATGTAACTCGTATTTATACGTCCCGCTCGGCTAACAGATTAATTGAGTAAAAAACTGGCGGTCCAGCGTGTTCCTGACCTAATAAGCTCCTAGCACAACCATTGGTATAGTAACAGTACTTTCTACTTTATTTTTGTAATTCATTAAAAATTAAAAGGAGGATTTCTTTTCTTTCGTTTAAAAAAAAAAAAAAAAAAAATTAATGTAGTAATATTTCATAAGAAAAATTACTCATACAAAAACAATAAATTTTCATTAGTTAATAAAATAAAGTTTTGTTTTGCAATAGACGAGACAGAAGAATTTGCGATGGCAGCACATGCGCGGGAGGTATTGGGCAGAGAGGGAGAGAAAAATCATATGTTCTGTCGTCGGATGTTTTTTAATGCATGGACATTGATGTAAAGCTAGTGCATTTTTTGGTTTCTCTGTGAGCTGAGTTATGTTTAAAAACTGTGTATTGAGAAGTAATCTTTCTCTCTCTCTGCCACGACCAGCTGAGTGCAAGTACGTACACGTTATTGTTCACCTTTGGACATAGATAACAATTGTATGTATTTTAATTGTAGGTTAGATTATAAGTTAGTAATAAGTACATAGATATAATTAGAATAAGATAGGATAGGGTCTTTGTTAGTTAAGATTGTTATTTTTAATTTTACAATTAGTTTAAGTAAATCTGTATTACAATAAACATTAAAAACACATGTTTCTTGTTGTGGATATGTGAGTTAAAACACTATTAATTAACCTTGCAATTCTAATACATTACAGTTTTATGCTAAGCTCTTAGGTACAGTATTTTCTGACATAATCATTTATTAGGTTCTCGCATAATCTTCAGTATTTTATGATAGCATGAACAGTAATACAGTGTAACCTGGTTAAGTGGTCCGTGTGTATGCGAAAAACCTCTTCTACTGGACATTACAACCTGTACATAATACAATTCTGCATTGAAATACTACTGTTACTGAAAATATTTAAACCTTTTAAGTGAGATTTTATTTCATAATTTTTTCTCAGTGATTACCGCTATGATTGGGACTTGTTGGCTCCATTTCCTGAATAAAATAATTCATAAGGTTAAGACAGGTTGCCACAAGTTTGTTAGCAAACATCTGAACGCTCATTTCTTAAAAAAAAAAGTAGATTCTTCAGAAGTATCTGAGCCTGTTGAGGGCTTACAAGAGGAGAAAGGGAATTTAGTAATACTTACATATTCACAGATGGGATGGGGATGGGAGTGAGGTTACGATGCAATGTGCGTCGTTAAAATATTTAAGGATAAGGCAAAAATTGGCATTTTTTTTGTTAACTTAAGCCAAGTGTATACACTTTTTTATATACTCAGTTTGGGTACATTATTATAAAATAAAAATTAAATATTTGAATGGGCGTGGAAGATTTTCTTTCGAATACACTTAATGGTTAATTAATTATTTAGTGATGCAATAAAGATTTACATCCTCATTAACGAAATGTTACAATATTAAAAGTGGTGTATTGTATTGAAAGGGTGTATTGTTGTACCACCATGAATAAAAATGCATATGAGCACATCTGAGGTCTATTATTGTCCCTAAGATTAGTTTTTTTTTTAAATTTAATTTTATTTATTTATTTTTATACCCTCTTTTTAGTCATTTCTGACATACGAGGGGGTTATCTACAGGTTACCACCCTATTTAGTACAAGAGCCCAAGAAGAAAAAAAAAAGTCAGATATTTCACCCCAATTTTTGATTACTTTAATGAAAACTATGTATAATTAATAGTAAAAATTGATGGGTCTGTCAAGTGTAGTAGTGTAGGGGAATAAAAAATGGTGGCTTTTTTAAAACGTTAATAATAATTAATTTTTCATTCGGAGCTCTATGTCTTTTTAAACTACCAACAACAATAGAAAATCTAAGAGAACATCATTTAAAGTAATGTAAATTTTCTAAACTGTAAGCCCTAATAGAGCTATTTACGTCTAATAGTTCTCGAGATATATCTTTTTAAAAAGCAACATTTCATAAAAACGTACAGAATGTACTGAAATATCAGTGCTAATAGACATCTGTACGTCACATAGTTCCTGAGATATAGATTTCTCAAAATAAATTAACTAACTACTAAGCTAGTAAAAGTTGTCCCTTTAACTTATTCGACCACGAACGGTTATCACACACACCTGTCAATTATGATGAAAATTAGTTAATTTGATGCACTACCTAAAAATGTCATGCAAAGCATAAGGGAAATTCAACAGCATTTTAACGAGAAGGTCCCTCATCCAGCTCCTCTTCAATCTTCTTGGTGAGTATGTTTTCGTTAACAGTAAGGTATATGAAGTGCTGGATGTAAAGTTATTTTTTTTACTAGCAAGGAGCTTTGGCATTCGTCCTAAATATTTTTTCCTCAAAGATTCCAAGTTTTTTAATGTGAGTAATTTTTACTGTCTCAAGTTTTTGCTCGAATCGATTTCCAGGAAAATTAAAATAGTAAAATAAAAAAAATAGTTCGTAGACAAAATATGTATTGATGTAGAAATGACATGTTAAAATTGGGTGATTCACCGTAAAAAAAAAAAGTACAAAAATATACATAAATGCATATCCATTTTATTTGTTTTTAGAACATTTTAATATTTAAAATAATTCAGATCACAATAAATGTTTTAATTCGTAATTTACATCAAAAATTTGGAACTGAGATGGATTTTATGTTTTCAAAACCTGATCGTGAACGATTTGGTCAACATGTATTTTTTTTTAATTAAAATTTTCACATAAATTTCCAGAATATAAATTCCGATGAAACAACTCACATCAGATATTTCGTCTCGCATTATTTGCCAAGTATATTTTTTGGCTAAAATCTTTCAAAGGTTGTAATATGTGTTTTGAAGAAAATAATATTTCATTTTTACCTGAGCCTGGAACGATTTGACTTACCTGTAGTTAGTGTAGCAGAAATCAAAAAGGATTCTTTTTTTAAATATTTGCATTATGTAAAATGAGCTATAATTCATCCCTGAGATCACTGAAGTTAGCCGCTAAAATTTTCGTTATCAACTATTCTTTAAGCATCTTCAATGAAATCTTACCAACAACTGAGGAAATATTAAAACTTTTTAAAAGAAAATATGAGAGTAGAGGGAAAATTATTATTGGAACTTGAATCTAATTGTAAGTCAAAACAAACATGAGAAAGTATTGAATTCCCTGAAAGTAAAGGAGCTGAGAATTACCTTTAAATTGTTTACATTCACAGCATTTCGTGTTGGTTTTAGTCGCAGCTGAAATAATTAGGTCTGTTCCAACAGGTTCTGTCTGTCTGGAAATGTACGGAGTACATGTTTTTGGAGGCAAAATCTAGTATTACCTATACTTCGAACAGTTGTGGACGGAGTCATTGGAACATTTAAACAAAATAACGAAGCTGTTTAGTTTCATACAACTTTACGTTTTGAGGTTGGGTCTTTAAAGACACGCAGAGACCAATTTGCTTATGATACTTGGTTTGTTTGTTTTTGTTTAATAGCGCAAAACGTAACTAGTCATCAAGACCATTAATTTTTTATTTATTTATGTTATGCTTGTTTCATTATTATTTTTCGTCGTTCTTAGTTAATTTTTTATGTCGATGGTATATTTGTGACAAGAAATTCTGGGATTTTAAAAACTAAAAACTAAACCGATTTTATGAAGAGTTGAAGTGGCTTTTTCCCCCCCTTCCGTCGTAAATATTTCCTTTCTTTCTTTCACTATCAAGTCATCCAATCCCGCCGTCCATCGTACATCTCAGATATCCTTCAATTTAAATCCTCAGTGCATTCTCGCAATACCTGCTCACGGCCTTAAGACTTATATGTAACTGCCCATCGAACCGTAGCCTTGGTAGATCTTTCCTCATCCGTTCCTCTTCCCTATGAAATTCTATGGAATTCCCTCCTTTATTCGTAGTTCTAACACCCTTCCAATCTTCAAATCCCGTATCTTCGACTACCTTCTGTTCACCCAATTCCGGAAGGATAACAATTGAAAGTTTCAAAAAAGCATTATATACTTTCTGTATTTTATGTCTTAGATTTTCGTTTATAATTGTAAATATGTACACTAGCAGAAATTATATCTTTTCATTTATTACTTTTTTGTTTAATTGTATTTGATTTTTTATCATTCTTTTTTTTAATTTACTATCAGAAGTCTTGTTTTATGATATGACAAGTGGTTTTATTTTATTTGTTTTATCATTATTTTATATATTCTGTCAATTATGGTTAATTATCTGTATATTTTTAAATACATTGTATTATTTTATTTTATGACATCGTGTAATTTCATTTCTATTTTGTAATTTACTCTAAGACTCTAAAGCCTAATTTTGACACCTGTAAATTATTCTAAAGGGATCAATCCCAGAATAAATAAAGATTATTATTAAAACACTAATTGTATCAAGGACTTTTGAAATGTAAGGACTTTTTGCAAAAGGACTTTTGAATTCGGATTTAATTGAAAGGTATTGAAGTGTAACGTGAAATATAAGCATTCCTGGTAGATATGGCTCATTGTAAGATTATTTTTACAATATTGACATTTCGGAGTCTCAGATAAGATAGGAGTGAGTGAGCCTTATGTGATATTATGAATCTAGTCAGTATCCCAAGAAGTTGACCTCCATTTTTATAGTTTCTATTTTTACTATTTCAGCCCTCGTTCCACAAAGATTGCTATCGATTTTTTATTTCTTTTTCAAGGGGTTCAATAATTTCTAATTAATATTGCTTTACCTAGTCCAGAGAGCGCTTCTCTTGTAGCTCGAACAGCCAGTTCAATATCTGTGTTTCCTATGTGACTGGAAAGCCATACATTGCAACTGGCATCTAAATTTTGTACAGTGTTTAGGTAGAAATGGATGAATAAAATTTTCGAGTTTTCCGCATATATACAATCTAAACCTTTTAACTAGTCTGTAATTATTGTTATATTGTTTTGTTGTTTGTTTTTTTTTTTTAGTTTTTTTTAATATCTTCATTGAAATTTACAACTGTATATTATATAATACATTCAGTAAATTTGATCTTAGTTAAGTTGGAGTGTTACAGGCGAGTAGATAAACTACGCATGGGTAGCACTCTAATGACATTTTACATTAGTAGGTCTTGTGGCCATCTTCTTTTCAGGAACCTCGGAGGATTATCAGGAATGGAAGAGGATGCAAGGTTAGAAACTAGAGGGTTTGAGTGGTTAGGGAGTTTATAATGGAAGGAGTGATATCTGGAACGGGCTAGATCGGTTACATAGGGAACATTAAGGTCTTTATGTATGATTTTATTTCTGACAAGGTAAAGAGCATTGAGGATTTTACGAAGGATTTAGGATTGGATACGAGGGGAA
>NW_027107593.1:782423-787084 GCF_000696795.3 Halyomorpha halys | reverse complement strand
TTCCTCTCATATCGGGACACCGGTAAAAACAGGTGCGGTGGTAATCTGTATGCGGAGCCGAAGAGATTGGCCCTTGTATTAGAGTTAATAAATCCTCGGAGCCGCTAAGAACAAAAACCAATCGCAGCCACCTGTTGCTCCTCCTCTTGTGCCTCCTCCACGTAATGGCCTCTTCTCCGAGCTAAGTGTCTTCTCTTCTTCCATTATCGTCCTCACGGCCTGGCTATAACTGTAGTCCTCCACTGTACAAAGGCACCTCGTTCGGTTTAATGTGTCGCAGTGATAATTTGTAGGATACAGAAATTATAACATCCCATATCATACAATATTAGCAGTTTATGTGTAAACATCTGTAGGCATTTTTAACAAAATGAATAACATTCGGTTCTCAATTTAAAAATAAAATAAATCTTACTGAACATCAGGTTAACACCTAGCTAAAACCACTATCAATCTACTAATAAAATCTTAATTTAAAATTTTTGGAACCATGTCCTAAATACCCAAACAAGCACTATGAAGGTAATTTTATTTTATTGAATAGAATTGATACAATTTGCCACAAAATAAGATAATTAAGTTATAGTGTTTTAAAATATATCCATTCTGGTATGTTTTCATACATTATAAACAGTAATAGAGGAATAAATGAAAAAATAAATAGAAAAAGTAAATGATAATTCATTTGAAATAATAATACTCACAGCATTAAAAGAAAAAAATAATAAAAATATGTAAATAAAAGAAACAAGATTCAAATAAATAAAGATAAGAATAAATATAAAAAATATAATTAAAAAAATAAACAAATAATACAAAAATACAAATAAATAAAAAATAATTAATGTAAAATACAAAGAAAATTAAATTTCAGCAACAAATAAAATAAATACACATTTGAATCTGTATACAATATTTAAATGCTGCATAGGAAATCTGAATCAAACGTTGCCAAGCTTGTAGAAGGCAAAGCTGGGCTCCAAGAGATCCCAGCGCTTCTCTTTCAGCCGTGTCACTGGGATTAAGCCCAGTGAAGTCTGACTGAGAGCGCGTTATTATTATTTATCTTATTTAATATTTATTTAGTTTTCTTACGTGTGTATTGAACGAATGAATACTTATATCAATTAAACTTGTAGCCCTTGGGTATGATATATTGTATTATAGCAATATTTTCAATATAAGATTTTTATGTAAAATAAAAAAAAAATTCAGTTTGTTATGATTATAAAAAGGATACGTTATGAAGGTGTTAATATTTTTCAAAAGTATTATTACAATTATTTAAAAGAAATGACTGTACAAAATATAATTACTTCACTTGAATGAAAACTAAATAAATAAAATTATTGCAATGCATTATTACATTCTTCTATTGTAGTCTCGGAGTCGCATGTATTTGTCAATGTATGGTGCGGCGGACGCACCACAAAATTTTCACTTACTAACCTGATTACGTCCTCAGGTTTCGTGTAGATCAGTGAGCTCGTGTTAAAGTTATCACTAGTTTTGTGATTAAAAAAGAATCTATGAACCAGAAAAGACAAAAATGATGAGCAAAACATTTTTTTAGCTATAGAAGTTCTTATCTTACGGTTTCTCTAAATAGGAATTACAAATATAAAATTTCTTCCTACCACGAATACAACAGTTTAATAAAAGATAACGAAGCAGCCAACCAATCGAGAAAGATCTTGGCATTTCTGAACCGAAACGGATCTATCATTTTTTTTTCTATTATAGTTAATAATTAAAATTCTTTAATATTTAGTATTTATACATTGTATATTATCCTTAACAATGAGAATTGTTCATTATTCTTTTTTTACAATAACTAATAAACGAGGTATAGTGCATCTGAGATGAGTTTTCCTGCTGGGAAAGGGAGGGGAGAGAGTCAAACGTTCCCCTGCCAACCCCCTAATTTTCTCTCCACTAGGTCTGTTCCAACAATCACTTCTGACTGTCCGGAACTGTATGGAGCATGTTTAGCACGTGTTCCCCAACAGCACGTGTCTCCCAAATCATATACTGTGCATGATTCGTACAGTTCTGACTAGGTTGTTGGAACAGATCTCCTCAGACGTCTTCCTTCTCTTTCCTTTCCTCTCCTCAGCCTAATTCTGTAACTATGCAAACAGAAATTCCTTGTATACGTTTTTTCAAAACTATTTTTATTAATATCACAAAATTATAAGTTTACCATGTCAAGTAAACTGGGTTGAGGGAAAATTATCCACTTTCAAACCAAAAACGTAATTATATCTAAATTCATGAAAAAAGAGGCTGAGAGGGGTCCATCCAATCCATGTTTCCTTGGTGAATTAATGAAAAACCATAAATTACTGCATTTATTATAAGTTAATCTTATTCTAGAATCAAATATATTACATTTTAAAACATTAAAATTAAGAATATTGCACTAACTGTTTCACAACAAATTTAAAATTAACAAGAGGCAGTTTTTTTTCTGAACACAATGATTATAAAATCTCAAAAATGAGTTTTCGGAAGATACTGCGTTCTTAAATAGCAAGTCAGACAAGAGCTTTCAATATATTAGCCTTCAAAGTAAAACAAGAATCAATAAGAAATAGTCCCAGTCAAAGATAAAGGATAACCTAATGAAACGAGTAACCTACCGTATTCGTAACTCAAGAGTTCGAAAATCAGGATGAAAAGCGTTCCAAGTATTTCCCAATCCCGAAATGGTTGGGCGTAACCAGTTCCGGACTGCATCTTGCTTTTTCCCTGTAGAAGGGATTTGTTGTGGTCTGCGGGAGAGAAGGAGCCATTTTCTGAAAATTTGGCATTTAAGCAAACTATTTCAACAAGAATAAAACTTATTAGTTATTAAAGACTATTTAATATCTTATTGACCAGGTTTAATTATAATTATTGGAGCAGTTTTGAAGAAATCGAAAAATGTGAAAAAATCGATTCACATCGATAAAGCAGCAATTACGGTAGGTCGATTCTAGCGCTAAAGTCGCTATAAAATCCGAGGTATGTAACCCCCTCAAATGTGTCATTTCGGTTTCGTACGACTTTTCGTTTTTGAATGGATTTTTGGACTCAGGGGTCCTCCAAACATGTATTGCCGCCGAAAACTGGAGTTCGAAATTTTTCTTGATCTTACTAATTTAACTTACTATATATTCCTTATATAGGTAAGTTAAAGTAAAAATATTATGTTTCGAACATTGGCAAACAAAATCAAGGCATTCTTATGCATATTTAATAAGCCTCAAAAAATAGTAAGTTTATTGAATAATCGACTGAAGACAAAACAAGAAATTGAAAAACTTACGTCATCAATTAGAACAAATATAACTGACAACACTTCGACTAATAGAATTAATAAAAATAAACTGCCATAGCATATTCGTTTCTTGTTAAGAGAAAAACGCAGAGTAAGATCGAAGTGGCATTGGACCAGATTTCCAACTGACAAAAACGTATTACACCAAATTGACTAACAAGCAAAAAGTAGAAATTAGAAAACACAAAACTTTTTGAAAATCTTATAACTACTGACAAATCATTATGGAGGACGACTAAAAAGTTACTTATTTTTTTAAAAAACCTCAAATATTAGAACAAAACCCTTTTTATAACCTTTATTCCGCATCCTGATAACCTTAACCCAAATCACCTTCAATGGGTTGAAGCAGAACTAAATATTCCACTCCAAATGACCCTTCCACCTAAAACATTTCATACATCAGACATATCCAGCATCATAAAACTATAGAACCGAAAGGAAACTGCACGTTAGTTTCGACTGTTATAGCACTTACTGGAAAAACGGTCTAAACTTCCAATTAACTACAAAAGACTGATCTACATGACTGTAATAAGGCCAATTCCTCTCGTATCCAATCCTTACAATCCAAAATCCTTCATAAAATCCTCAATGATCCATCCATTATAAACTTCCCAACCATTAAAACTCCATAGTTTCTAACATTGCTTCTTCTTTCAATCTTGCCGATCCTTCGAGGAGCCTGAAAAGAAGATTGCCTCGAGACCTTCTAGTGTAGAAACGTGATTAGTATACTACTAATGAGCAGTTTCTTTACATGCCTATATCACTCCATTTTTATCTTACATCAAAATTACTTGAGGTTTTTTAATGTAAATACAGTTGTTAATAGAAATAAATATATAAAAAAAGAAAGTTAGTTGAACAAAAACAGTTACTAATAAATTAAAAGTTTGAAGGAAATTTCAAGGGAATTGTAGTGTGAAGACTGGCTCTAATAACACTAGCTAATTATAGTAGCTACTCAGAAGGGAGGGGTTTTCTTAGGAAGTTCATGCTAACAGCAACATTACCTGCGAAATGGTTTTCTCTACTACGAAATTTTAAGTAATTTATAACAATTGGTTTAAGACAAAAACAAATAAGGAAAATTGTTGTATAATAAAATACAAGGAAAATATGTATAAGATAAGATGAGATAAAATATAACGAAAAATCAATTTTCCAAGTAAGTAGGTCAGTTAGTACATCTTCCTTACTAATTTTATTTTTGTCTTACAATTCTTTTCATAACAATTTTTATTCCCAGAAAATTATCCTTTTCCTATATATTTCTATTCGATATATAATTACCTATCTATCAAAATTTTTATACACAGATCTTAGAACTTTTTCC
>NW_027107593.1:781167-782373 GCF_000696795.3 Halyomorpha halys | reverse complement strand
TTCCATGTCAGTCGTTTGTCCAGATGTGGTCCTAAGTAACGGATTTGTTCGACAGGAATAAGTGGGGTATTATTAAAGGATACTGTAAGGCAAGAATTACCTATCTATCAAAATTTTTATACACAGATCTTAGAACTTTTTCCCATATAAGACGTCCCGTTTTTATAAATATAAATATTACATGGAAACTACGTTTACACATGAATAAACCAATATAGAGAATACAATTTATGGGACAATGCAGGTATATGAAAATTTCCTCCAAAGTCATTGAAAATTTCACGAGAACTGGATTAACATTATCTATGACCGAACATATGTTGGACCACAGACAGACAAGTATTAAATTTTTTCTTTAATGTATAAAACGTAAAATACACCTGAACAATTTT
This sequence comes from Halyomorpha halys, assembly GCF_000696795.3. NCBI lineage: Eukaryota > Metazoa > Arthropoda > Insecta > Hemiptera > Pentatomidae > Halyomorpha > Halyomorpha halys. The sequence continues at coordinate 781,981 of NW_027107593.1, read as the reverse complement.
GATTCTGAGAACAAAGTGAGCTTACAAATATCACTTTTTGAAGCTTAAAACAAATCTAAAATCCTTTACAAGTGATGAGTAATAAATGAAAACGTGAATAGATTAATCTTCAACAATACCTTATAAGCTTCTTTCCAGTACTTTTTGAGAACGTTAGGATTCCGACAAAGGATGAATTCCTATTGGTCTAGAATTCCATATGAATTCCTATAATACTATTGGTCTTTCCTTATAATTGTGATATTTTATAACAAACTAAGTAAAAGAAAAATAATAATTAAAGATGATTCTTATATTACATTTAATTACAATTATGAATTGGTTATAGTGAAGTTGTTTAAGTCGATATAAATAGCCAATTGCATCGTGAATTGCAAAAGGAGTAAATGGAGGATTACATTAAAAAATAAAAAATACATAACTTATTCTCCAGTTAATGAAAATTGAAGGAGCAGTGACCTACAACTTGGGAAACCTAACCTCAACCCGAAGACTGAAGCCCAGGCTGCTGCAGGACATCCTGTTATGAATTCTATAGTTATCAATTGTATAATTGACATAACTTCTATTTTTTTGAATTTTCATTTATCCTTTTTTCAAATTAACTTTTTGTTTTCTGTTTCTCATTAGAAGTAATTTTTTGTAGTAAGTCATTAGAGAGTATTTTTTTGTTTTGCTGCGGATCGATATTATTACTTTTGTTTTTAACTTAATTTTTCTCTCTTATCAAGAATTATTATTTTTATATATATTTTAATATATCCGTACCTCGGAGGGATACAACACTATGTCCAGTAGTAATTCACATGCTTCA
>NW_027107593.1:779217-779602 GCF_000696795.3 Halyomorpha halys | reverse complement strand
GGTGTTCTATCCCTCTAAATGAAAGTGGACTTGGTGTTGTTTTAAAACATGCTATATCCGGTTCTAACTGGTTTTGGACATAGTGCTCTATTCCTCTAAGAAATATGAGGAAAAGCTGATTCTGATTTTAACTCTGTAATAAAGTCAATATGGAAAAAAATGGACATAGTGTTGTATCCCTCCGAGGTACAGATATATATATATATATTTTTTTTTGTTTAACAGTTTCAACTGGAAGCAATGCCTCACATGACATGCCATTCCACTTAAAAAATGAAAAAAAAATTTCTATTGATAGAAAAACAGAAAAATTAATTTTATTATTTTTTTACGCATATAATATTATTTTTGGAAGATTATTGATTGACCGTGTGTGAAGATGAAA
>NW_027107593.1:770633-772267 GCF_000696795.3 Halyomorpha halys | reverse complement strand
TGGCTCATTAAATTAGTATATTTCTACTATTTGAGTTTTTCTTGACCGCACCCGGACCATATTCTTTTCAATATTATTTTTCTTGTATTTTTCTCGTTTCATTCTTTCCAGTAAATCATGTTTATTAATTTATATTTATATGATCGATCTACATTTTCATCTTTGTAATTACATTTTCATCTCATCGCTTGTAAAGGATTTTAAGTTTGTTAAGCTTCCATAAACATTTTATATTGATCGTTTCAGTTTGATTATATTCAACTCGATTATATTCGTCCTTTTTTAAGAATGAAATGTTGACCTTTTTTTTCTTTTTTCCTTATAGCCATCATCCATATTAAATTATTTTTTAATCCTTAATTTATGTTTACATTTTTTTTTTACAAGATAATGAAAGATTATATTAGAATTAGAATTAAGTATGTTCCTAAGCAAATATTTTTTTATTTTGAGTTAAAAAAATTAATAATGTAATATAATGTTTAATCCCTCATAGATTGTATTGTAATTAATTGTAATATCGAAACTTCGGGAAATTTTCTACTTTCGATTTTCACGGTGATTGCAATAGATCGGGAAGTTAAAAATATCCGTTATATATGTGCACTTTAATTTGAAAATAAAGATGTTGTTGTCTGCTGAGATTACTAAAAAAAAATATTTTTTACTCATGGATTTTGGACTGTAAGGATTGGATTCGGGAAGAATTTGAGGTTCAGTTGAGCCCCAAAGCTTAACTTCGTGTTTCCAGATAGGCCTTGTAATAGTCATGTTGATCAGTCTTTTGTAATGGATTGGCAGTTTAGACCGTTTGTCTAGTAAATATTGTAGTAGTCGGAATTGACGAGCAGTTTCTTATCTTTTCAGTCTTGTATGAGGATTCCATGTCAGTCGTTTGTCCAGATGTGGTCCTAAGTAACGGATTTGTTCGACAGGAATAAGTGGGGTATTATTAAAGGATACTGTAAGGCAAGAGGTCATGGGTTTACGACGAAGGGTAAAGGTGATTTGATGGGATTTATTATAATTTGTTTCAATCCTCCAGTTGTGGCACCATTCTTCAAGGAGAATGAAGTGGGTTAGGAGAGTTTGGAATACAATGTAAGGATCATTGTTAACTAACAACAAGACATGTGTCATCGGCATTCGTGGTGATTATAGTGTTAGGATGGGTCGGGATGTCAGCTGTAAAAACTGTATCAAAGATAGGAACAAGGATACTACCCTGAGGAACACCATCAGACTGACATTGATGAGATTAAACTGTACTTGCAAGAATTTAGTTTCAAAAGACTTCGTTATGTTTTTGAAACTTGGTTGGACGTTGGATAATAATGGGGTGTTTAAAAAAATTACCGTTTTATCATATTCAAAATTTCAAAGGACAGTAAATATTTTAATCAGATTTCATACTTAATAATCCCTTCAGAACTTTCACTGTCGCTGAAGAAACTCGTGAAATTATTGAATATGAAGGGGAAGGTGTCATTGACCAGTGTACTATGCGGCGTTGGTTTTTTTTTTAGCCAAAATTTAGCAGTGGAGAAACGACCTTAGAAACGAAGAAGGGCTCCGGGCGAGTCAAGTCCGTCCACATGTACTCGCGAACTTGCCAGAGATTGCGGTGTGTCAAA
>NW_027107593.1:762030-769798 GCF_000696795.3 Halyomorpha halys | reverse complement strand
TCTTGTCGTTTCAGTCTTGTGTGTGGATTCCAATAAGTCTCTTGTCAAGATGGAGTCCTAAGTATCGAATCTGTTCAACAGGCATTAGTGGTGTATGACGGTAAATAACAATGGACTATACTTTGAATATTAATTTTATTTTATATCAATGAAATAATGATACAAATATTTGGTTGGAAAGCGGTCATTTTTTTTTATACACCCCATTATTTAACATACAAAATAATAGCCCTTTTAGTTTTTCTGTTATTTTGAATCGTTTTTGATCAAATAAATTTTCTTTCACATTCGGCTTTCTAGTTTTCTGGAATACTGTTTTATATATAATAATTAAATAAATATGGTATTGTGTCTTCGGAATGAGGCGCAGAGCTGGGTCTATATCGAGGGAGGTAGAGTAGTGGGGTCAGGTCTAGAAATAACTTTCTACTCAGTCTGCTGCAAATCCCCTTCAAAGTCAGTGTCTGTTTTATTTCCTCTCTTCCGCTACTTACGCATTATTTCTTGGATATATTTTTCGTTATCCAATCGAGATAAAGTCAAATGTGTTTTTATAAAATCTATGAATTTATAAAGTTAATATTAAAAAATGAATCAAAATTGTGTTTTATATATGCTGATAACTAAATCACTAAGAAGAGAAGACCATTTTTACAAAAAATACAATATACAGTAAGTATTTTTTTAAATTATATATGCTCGTAATTGATAAAAATAAACACGTACATAAATATATAAACCAAGTTAAAAATGGTAATTTTAATTAAATTTTTCATTATAAATGAATATTTATTTCAATAATTATATATTTCTGATTTCATAAAATTGTTCAAAATATCTTTTATAATATCTTGCTTGTTGTTACTGTTATATACTAATATTATATAAGATACTTAACTATTATTTAAGTTATATATAAAAATGATTGACCGTGACTGAATGATTGGGGGTGCAGTAAAAAAAGAACACAAAATAATTTTCAACTATTTATTTGTCATAGTTTGCAGGGCTTCATTAGGGTTAAAAAAGATTTTTAAAAAAATATGTTAACAATGTAACTTAATAAGATAACAATAAAGTAAACTAACGCGGGGCTAGAAATGCTGTAAATATAAGTGAAAAAGTATGTAAAAACAAACAATTGTTTGTTGTATCTTATTAAGCCCTGATGAAATCCTGAAAAGTGGGGCGAAACGTCGGGAAATCCACAGTTAAAACTATTTTGTTGTTCGTTTTTGACCACGCCCTTGACTATTACCTTTAGATTATTGGATTTGTTTTATCATCATTAAATATGTGATTGTCTAATTTTCGGATTCACGGCAATAAGAAGTTTAGCTACATTTTTTCCCGGTATTTTACATTTACCGGCATTTTCAAAACTACCTGAAAGACTATTGTTGAATTGTTGAAAAAAAATTTTTTTGTGTTTATTTACTGCAATTCACAATTGTATTTAGGAAAAAAAACATAAAGTAAATTTGATATTAGATCAAAATGGAGCGATACAGGCATGTAGAGAAACTACCCATTGGTATCACTGTAATGAAAAATTAATATAATTTATAAATGTATTGATTAAAATTAGTCGCAAAATTTATCCTTCGTGGAGAAAAACGGCAAATACTTAAAAGAAGTGCTTAATACTTAAAAAAAATATTAAATTTTAGGGAATATTGGATAATGTTTCAGGTTTTATTCATTTTGATCATGAAAAATCGATTTATCGACATTTATGAGTAAGATTGAATTGTCTACAATTTGAAACTTGACAGGTCTTTATGTCTTAAAGATAAAGTTTGTGAAATCTTGACAAATCAAAAAATGGAACATTGGCAAATCTTTTCATTGTATTAGATCTAATTATCTACGTCTATGTATACCAAAGGTATTTAATACATATATATTTTTTTTTATAATTTTTAAAAATTAAGAAATAAAAACAAAATGGTTCTTAATCCATATATTTTTTACTTTTACTTGCCTATATATTGAATATATAGTAAGTGAAAGTATTACGATTGTACAAAATTTTGAATTCGAGTATTGAACGGGTATACACGTTCTGATATCCTGTGAGTCCAAATAAGCTACTTTCGCAAAATGGCTTGTGTATCTGTGAGTGAATGGCATCGCTTAGAAGCGACAAGTCTTAGGAAACTGAAATTACAACTTTAAGGTGGGTGTGTGACTGGAAGTCTCACTTTACAGACTCGATTTTTACATTTTATTTATCGATTTCTCGGAAACTACTCAAAAATTTTGATTTAACTCACCATTTCAAAGTCCAATCAAGTGCTCTTTAATATTAGATATAGTGATTCCGAGGCATTGACTACAAATTAAAAATATTAAAAGAATAAATTAGCAAAAGTGGGTCTTTCTATCCTTAAACTATGGAAATGAAGATAAATTGCAGAGTTGATTATAGGCTGCAGGTGGAACCGGATGGGTCTGTTGGATTAATAGATTCATTTCTCCACCTAGGGAGTGAAGTGAGGATGGAGGACTTGATGAGGATATAAAGAACAAAGATTTTTGCGCAAAGCAAATGGAGAATTAGTCTAGTCGTACAAAATTTTGAAGAACAAGATCATCTCTCAGGATACCAATGTCCTTATAAATACAAATGCACTTCTAGTACTCTTGCCAATTTACTCATAATATGCCTTCAAAACTCAAAGGATCGCTAAAAGAAATAAATTAAAACTCCAAGTATTTGTTAACCCAGGAGGTGTAACCTTGAGCATTTGTCTCAAATTCGGAAATAAATATCTATATATTATACGAAAATAATATTTTCACTATTTCATCGTTTATGTTTATACTTTTGTCTACCTCCCGTTATCCCTCTGATGTTATTGCCGCTTGTTTATGTTTCTCTCTCTTTTACCTCCTAACTTTACTTAATTCAGTTTTGCTCTGGCCTTCTCGCAGCGGTAAGACTGAGCATTTCTCTCACCAATACACCCCTAACGTAACATTTTTTTTCTCATTTGAGCATTTTTTTCACATGGACACCTCCTACGTTTCTTATTTTAAATTAAGATGAACTTAGACCTATTACGAATTCTGGATTCTTCAGCCTCTGGTAGAAGTACTACAATTTACTTTTTTTTCTAATAATTTATTTATTGTTAATTACAACTGTATAAAAATATATACAGCAAGTAAATTTGCTGTAGGTGACATAGTGACATGATACAAACATGTGGAGAATCTACCCACTGATAGAACTCCAATAACAATTCAAGAGGAGAAGATATCGATGCCATCTTCTTTTCAGACGCCTAAGAGGATTATTAGGTAATGGAGGAGAAGCCAGGTTAGAAACAAGTCGATTTGGGTGGTTAAGAACTATAATGTAATATAAGATTATAATGTACAGTTGTAAATAGCAATAAATAAAAATTAAAAAAAACAAACTGACTTGCATACATTTTGCGTTTCAGGTGACGGAATGACTGACTCCATAAAATCATTTATAGTATTTAATGTTCTTTATAAATTGAACATTAAATAAATGCTTCAGAGCACGAATGTAAATTTTATCAAACTGTTTAACCTTTTATAACTTTTATTTATGTTTTTATTAATCCCTTCCTAACATTGTCTGACATATGGGATAGTTATCTGCAGGGTCCATCCTATTCTAACACCATTCTGGGGGGTCATGTTTTGTGAAGTGAAACCACCACAGAAATATAAGTCGACTCTCGAGGCTGCATTCGAACCGGCACCGCTGGAGTTTCCAGGTTACAAAGAACTACACTTGAACTCCTTGAGCAGACTGCCATTAGCTTTTATATCAAATAATACTGGAGTACATTAGCAAAGCATATTAAAACAAAAATAATAGTGATTTCTGAAGACTGCAGAGGGAGACATAGTAGACCTGAAACATTGCAGAGGAGAAAATGTCTGCGTTAAGAACCATTGTGTTTTTATTTTTTGCCTGAGACATACTTTTTTTATTTAATTTGTAAAAAGGCGAAGGTCAGGTGGTGAAGCAGTTTGTAAGGCATTCTGCAAACCCGGATTTGAATCTTGCTGTTGCAGATATTTATTTATTCTGTTACTGTATCCGTGAGTCAACTCTGTGTGTTTAGTAACCCTCCTGTGGCCCAACTAGCTTCTATAAAGTGGGTACCCTTAATTGGGGAAAATCTGATGAATGGGTGCAATCATGAACAAATCCTTCATCAATGAAATCACGGTCCTTGCACAACCGTTTTTCAAGAAACATTTCTACAAAGTACTAAACCCCTAATTCTTCATAAATTGTAGTGGTACAAATTTTTAAATCAAATCTGTCTTAGGTAAATGCAAGTTAATTATTCTGATAGAGAGAGAGATTAGAGTGAATTAAGTACTATAAAACACATTGATGTTCTATTTAATCGTCGCTATTCATACAGTCATATCGTTCTTATTATTTTTATTTTAATGTTATTATTTTTATTTTAATGTTATTATTTTATTAATTTTAATTTTAATATAACCATACTTGATAATTGCTGAACACGGAGATCCTCGAGGGATAGAGATGTGATGTGGGGGTTGTGTCAGTACTGACCTTAGCGATGCGGGTTAGACAGGGTTCACTGAAGTCTGGAATGCAATAATGATTAGTACTGACGTCATAAAAGCTTTGGCTTTACGAAGGTCACTTAGCATTTTTGTATGTTTGTTTTGATTTATGTATTGTCCTACTAGTCCAAGAGGAGAAAAAATAAGTTATCACACCACAATTTTTTATTACTTTAATTAAATCCATATACATAAAGAGTCTAAATTGATGACTGCTTACCACAGTTAGGGATAATAAAAAAATGCTGGCTGTTCAGAATATATAAATATATATACAAATTAAAGCTAGTTTAATGAGCTATAATGATGTTTATTACACGTATCTTCGTAGTGACAGTAGTTTTCATGATATTCAAATATGAATATAACTTTTGTTCAAATCAATTTATTTTAGCAAATATCATGAAAACTACAACCTCTATGAAAATACGTGGAATGAAGTACTTTATAGAAAATTAAACTAGCTTCAATTTGAGTGCTAGCAGACATCTGTACGTCTTACGGTTTTTGAAATTCATTTTTTCTTAAGAAGGCCACGAGACCAGCTAATGTAAAATGTTATTAGAGTGCTACCAATAGGTAGTTTCTCTACACGCCTGTAACACACCCAATTTAACTTAGATCAGATTTACTAAATCCATTATAATGTACAGTTGTAAATAGCAATAAATAAATATTAAAAAAAAAATTTTTTTTTCATAAGTAAATTTATCTTTTATAAATGGTTTGTTATATGGTAGTGAATTTCTGTGGATAATCTTATATAAGAAGAATTTTAAATTTAAAAAAATAGGCTTTTAATTTATAATAAATGAATGACCTGGGCAGAATAGCCTGCAAAAGTAACTCTAAATTAATGTGAGGAAGAAATTATAATTGAAGATGTCCTTGAAGATGGGTAAAATGGCCGAAACGTTGGACTGGTGAAAAATAAAAAGTGTTAAGAGAAAAAAGGATACAATTTTTGATTTATTTAATAAATAATTACCTTGTCTCAAGAAATTGCAATAATATAATTAATGAAAAATTAATGTTTTGAAACAGCCGCCATTTTTTATTCCCCCTACCTATACTTGGCATCAGTTAACTCAGTTTTGAATAGTAATTATACATACCTTTCATTAAACTAATAAAAAATTGGGGTAAGATAACTGCCTTTAGTTCTTGGCTTTTGTACTATTAGTGGTCCACCCAGCCTCATAAAGTGGGTCATCTTAGTTGGGGAAAAATCAAGCGATCTTGGAAAAAATAACCTCCTTGTATAACTGTTATTAAAAGAGTACTTTCTTACAAAGTACTACATCCCGGGCCCTTTATGGATTGTATGGGGGTTCACAAGTATTCGTTTATTTATACTTTTAATATTTCTGTGGGCTCTATTCACTTCTCCCTGGGTAGGAGAGAAGAAGCTACACCAACAAGGTAAGAGATATTTTGTAGCAAGAGCAAGCTGTGTGCACATTTATGTAAGTGTTAATTGTCTTGATTGCATCAATGAGTTGAACTCAGTGCTGTGATCACTCGTATTGCCTAACATACACGGTAGGGTAATAAATAAATACTTCCTACTGTATATTCCATATACAGATATGCGAAAGTAATGAAGATGGTAAATAATTATTATCAATCTCTGTGATTTTTCAGTTTATTAGTTTTCCGAAAGGTCAATATAATCATTTGTTGAATTTTATTATCTCCATTATTTTAAAGCTTAGATCAGTTTTCTGCGATGAGATTCCCTAATGTTATTGCCTTTTTTAACCGGGATAAATGGCAGTTAGACACGGAAGGTTTGGTCCATCTTTTTTGCCAAACCTCTTTATATTTATTTCAATTGAATCTAATCCTAGTAATTTTATAGGTTCCATCATCTCGATTTTTCTTTCTAATTCGTTATTAGGTCGTATAAAGTGAAATATTATACATTCAGATATATTCAGTAGTCTTATTTTTTTTCTTGAAAGGTAAACATTGGATCTACTTAATTATTCTCTCATTGATTTGAAAATTAATTCTTTTTCTTGGATGTTTTATTATTTTCTTATATTTACTTTCTTACTAACTTAGTAAAGAGAGTGTGGAATAAGGTCAAATTTTCGATGATTAACATGGTTCTATCCGGGTTGATGATAATAAAATTATCAAGCATTGCTCTATGTGTGTGTGATGATTTCCTCACTGGCTTCATTCGCTTTCCGTAGAAATTTCTCAGCATCAAGTGAGGTGATTTGTATCTTTGGCGAATGCAGCCAAGATAGTTAGTCTATATTTCGTTACCTCGAGGTCAGGATTGGCCTAACACAGACCCAGTGAGACTACTCCGAACATCTCTTTGTCAATTCGTACCCTTAAGGAGTGATTATGCAGGTATGATTGCCAAAAAAATCTGTATACAATATATTGAATTTAAAGGGCCTGTCTCCTTTTTTTATTACTCTATTACTTATTAATAATACTATAAATTATTATTTTATTGTAGATGTAAAATTACCTTACTTTAGAATATTATCAATACATCTACAACTTGGGAAACCCAACCACAACCCGAAGACTGAAGCCCAAGTTGTTGCATGAAATTCTGTTATAAATTTTATACTTATCAATTATATTATTAACTATTTTATATTATTTCTTCAGTTTTTTTTTTATTTTCGTATTTTTTTCAAATCATCTTGTTGTTGTTTTTCTTTCCTATAAGAGGGTAATTGTTTGTTTTGTTAGGTCTCCGAATGTCGTTACTGTTGTTACTGACTTTACTTTTCTCTGTTATTAAGAATTAGTATTTTATCTTATTTGGACATATTGAATTGAGCTCTGGGGCTCCACCAAACCATCAAATTCTTCCCGCATCTAATCGTTACAATCCAAAATCCTACGTAAAATCCTTGATGCTCCTTATTACGTCACAAATAAACTCACTCACAAAGAGCTTAACATCCCATTCGTTGCAGCTTTGACCCAAAACAGATATGCATCTTTTCATTCCAAATTCCTTAACCATCCTAACCCATTAATGCTTAATCTTTCATCCTTAACACTAAACATGCCATAACAGGTCAAATGACCCATTTTGAAGTTTTCCATTGAAAATGCACATATAATTTTATTGCGTTTGCACATTTGACTTCATGACTTTTTCTAAGTAATTAATGTACAGTTATAAAAATATTTTTGTTTT
>NW_027107593.1:754068-761285 GCF_000696795.3 Halyomorpha halys | reverse complement strand
GGTAGAAATAGGTATATATTAAGTCTTGGTATGATTAGTGTTAACAATCCCTGATAATCCTCCGAGGCGTCAGAAAAGAAGATGGCCACCGGACCTTCTAATTTAAATTAATGTTTGAAGTAACACCAATGGGTGGTTCCTTCCCAAGATTTTCAAGTGTAAATGAAACATACAACATACCTATTGTTTACCTATTGTATTATTTTTTACAGTTGTAAAGTACATTAAATAAATAATAATAAAAAAAGTATTTTATCTTAATTTATTTTTATTTATAACATTGTATATAGGTGCTTAGAGCAATGTATTAGCTAACATTGTAGATGCTATAGCTGGCTTTTGTACGAGACGACACTCCCCTCCCCCATAATCAATTGTTTAAGAAAAAAATGTAACTGTTATATCTACCATGTGTGGCCCACCAAGCCGATCTTGTAATAAATTATTAAATAAAAAAATATTGGTATGACCATATTCTTTTAATGTTGTTTTGATCTGTTAGGCCTTGTGTGTATAATACTACTTGAAGATGGGGAAGTTAGAAACCTATAAACAAATATAGAATATTGATAATAATCCAAAGGAATTTTATTTTTTACCTCAACATATTAATGATGAAAGAACAACTTTGAAATTAAATAAAACTTTCTTTTCAGGTGCCGTTGGACCATCGAAACTTAAAAGGGCTTAGGCTGAACGGTGCTAACGCAGCCTACAAGTGAGTAATTTTTTTTATTAATTTTTTACTAATTTACTTACTAGTAAAAACTAGTAAATATTACTATGGATATAACCACACCTCATTAATACGGAGTTATTAGCAGCTTTGTTGATTGGTATCAGAAGAGGTGTTAGTCGGAAACAAACTGTTGCAAACTGTAACTAATGATTTGAGCTGTAATGAGCTAATATCGCCGCTGTCCTAGAACTCATTACACCTGACCCAGTAAATCTTCATGCATTACTTACTCATAACATTGCGTGCTGATTGTCTTATCGATTTTATACTAGCTATAAATTTGTAGAATAATTTTTGTCAATAATAAATAAATCAAGATTACTGTATTATTGTAAGTTATAGATTTATTATGTACTGATGTCGTAGTTAAGGGAATTATATTGATATAACAATAGTATTAAAGCTATGGCGATGGTCAGGGATGCGGTCAGCAAAGATACACAAATAAGCAAAACTTATTTATTTCTGCCTACGTTTCGACCTGAATTTCAGGCCTCCATCAATGCTGAAAAACAAAATGACACAACCTTATTTCAGAGAAATAAATAACAATAACAAAAAAAAAAACAACTATCATAACTATGATGAACTAGATAGTAGTTGATACTAATACAAGATAAAATATAATATTGTAATAATGATAATTATACAAATAAAAGTGAAAAATATATAAAATATTAAAAACTGTATAATACTCATAGAAATTATACAAATTGAAAATTACTAGAAAATTGTAATTAGTTAAAACAATTTAAATTAACATGGTGAAATGTTTGAAAGAATATGATACGTAAAAAACATGTTACAATAGATACAAAATAATATATATATATATATAAAATAATAAGATAAAATAGATATAGAATGTCCGAAAAAGTGAAAAAAAAATCTGGAAAGAAAGAAGAAATTTTATTGAAAGACAGAGAAACTTATTGACTCGGGTGAAGTTGCCTTCTAAATTGAGTTGGGACGATCTCGCCCTGTAGATAGCATACTGAAAGTAGGAAAATACGTTAAACCAAGCGGAAATAGTTTTTCGGCGTGTGCACTGCAATATGAAAGACAGTTTAGTTTCTACCTTATTTCTTTTATCTGAACGGTCGTATTTTGGTCTTTGCATAACCGTATACATACCAGTAACTATTTCCGCTTGGTTAAACATATTTTTGTCCGCTATATACCAGGCAACATCGTCCCTATGATCCCATTTTCCCATTTTAGACGGAAACTCCTAGAAAGAAAAGGGAATATATATTACAATAGAAAAAAAGATACAAAGTAATGTATATAAGTAAAAAATAATAGGATAAAGTAAATATAGAATGTCCGGAAAATTGAATAAAGAAGAAACAAGAGAGGCTGGGAAGAAAAAAGAAATTTTATTGAAAGACAGAGAAACTTACTGACACGGGTGGAGTTAGTTGCCTTCCAAATTGAGGGGGAACGATCTCGCCCTGTAAATAGCATACTAGTAGGAAAATACGTTAAACTAAGCGGAAATAGTTTTTCGTCGTGTGCAATTTAATATGATTGACGGTTTAGTTTCTACCTTATTCATTTTATCTGAACGGTCTTTCGCATTTAGGTATACATACTGGTAACTATTCCGCTTGGTTAAACATATGTTTGTACTTGTGTGTCTGGTATATACCAGGCAATATCATCCCTACGATCCCATTTTCCCATTTTATACGGAAACTCCGCCCGAGTCAGTAAGTTTCTCTAAATTTCTTGAAATGGTCTTCCCTCTTTCACTTATCTCTTCTTACCGAATCTCCTAAGGTCAGCAATGATACGCAAATAAGCAAAACTTTTTATTTCTGCTCACGTTTCGACCTGAATTTCAGACCTCCAACAGGCCTGAAAAACAACACGAGACAACAACCTTAAGTCAACGAGATAAAATAATTAAAAAAAAAACATGGAAATATTCATAACTAAAAATTGAATGTATATATTGGTTGACACTAATCGAAGATAAAATATACTATTGTGGCAATAAGAATTATTCAAGTAAAAGTTAAAAAAATATATACATACGTATATATATATATTAAAAATCAGACTGTGATCAGGTAAATAAAGAACTAAACATAATGAGAGTTGCGGAAGAAAATATAAATGAACAGTGATTGAAATTAACACAATAAAATATGTGAGTCATGATTAGAAAATATATAAATAATAAAAATAATTTAAATTATCAAGCGAAATGTTTGGAAGAATATGATATATACGAAACAATGAGGAAGAAAGAAAAGGGAATATATTTTACGATAGAAAAAAAGATAAGTAAAAAATAATAAGATAAAATAAATATAGAATGTCCGGAAAATTGAATAAAGAAGAAACAAGAGAGGTTGGGATGAAAAAAGAAATTTTATTGAAAGACAGAGAAACTTACTGACTCGGGTGGAGTTGCCTTCTAAATTGAGTGGTGATGATCTCGTCCGCTAGATAGCATACTAAAAGTAGGAAAATACGTTAAACCAAGCGGAAATAGTTTTTCGGCATGTGCACTTCAATATGATAGACGGTTTAGTTTCTACCTAATTCATTTTATCTGAACGGTCTTTCGCATTTAGGTATACATACCGGTAACTATTCCGCTTGGTTTAACATATTTTCTATTTGTGTGCCTTCTATATACTGGGCGAGATCGTCCCTACTCATTTTAAATGGAAACTCCGCCCGAGTAAGTAAGTTTCTCTAATTTTCTAAAAATTATCTTGTTTCTTCCCGCTCTCTTGTTTTCCCTTATTCAGTTTATTGGACATTCTATATTTATTTTCGCTTAATATTATTTACTCGTTTATATTGCTGTGTATCCTTTATCTATCAGATGATGGTCGGGAATCTTCTCGTCATATCAACTACCGTCAACGGTTGTTAATAACAACTTAATATTAGAGCTAATTCAAAATTATTTTATTTTTAATTTCTTATAATCACCCCAAGTGTACAGAGTCTTGCTTCAATCAAAGCCTCTAGATATATTAGATCACATGGTTGGCTATAATTACTCTGGAATCTGATAATGAATTTCCTGGATTAGGAAAACGTTAACTACGAAATCCCTTTGAATTTTAATCTTCATGAGAGCCGAATTTTGGTGGGGAGCCGGTAGAAACAGTGGATTGAACACTCGGACCTATTTTTACCTCGGGGTTAGTGCTGAGTTATACTTTCCTCAGCGGTTGCCATGGAAATAACATCAAGTCCCAGGCTAAATAGGGCTTTGAGTTACAACAACCTTTGTCCACTCTGGACTTCTATGTTTTTATGAAACATTGTCTATTTTTAGTATAAGATCATGCATGAATACACAATTTTCTTTAAATAGCGGGTAGCTTTTTTTATTTGTTATATATCGCAACATATGTCCATCCTTGTTTCTAAAAACCTTTTCAAATTTTGTTTTCTGAATTGTGAATTATGTCATTTTATATAGACGGACAGAGCATAATCCATTGGAGTCACCTTCGACCAATGACTTACACAAAAAATAAACGATTAAAATTATATATTTGTTTCTATACTATTCTTTTTTTATTTTTAACAATAATTAAAACTGAAACTTTGAGAAGAATAAAGAAGATAGATAAATCTATACTTACAGCTAAGAATAACCACTTTGAACGGTTATGATTAGAAACCGATTTTTCGTACAGAAGAGAACCTAAAAACGTGCAGTGTGCTTAATTCTGCAGTATTTTTATTTTTATTTAATATCAGATTGACCTGGTGGGTTCTGGTATATTAATCTTACATGGTTGATATACCAGTTACATTTATTGTTTTGTTAAGATATTAATTGTGGAGAGGAGCGGGGGAGGGAGGTAGTCTCTTCCAAAGATACCCCTAACTATTTACAACACTAAAAATATTGAATAATAAAGATGAATTGAATTATAAATATAATGATAATTATTATGAAGAGAGAAAATAAAAGTTAATAACAAAAACAATGAAATTTAATAAAATAAATAATTGATTTCTAATGGGAAAAAAGTTAATTTGAGAAAGAGACAATGAGAAAAACAGTAACAATGACATCAACAGAATAGATAATTACAGAAATTATAGCAGAATGTCCTGCAGCACCCTGGGCTTCTGTCTTCGAGAAGAGGATGGATTTCCTCTTCGGCCTGGTGGGCCATACATGGTTGATATGGGGGCGTAGTCTCTTACAAAAGACACCCTTAGCTATATACAACGTCATAAAAAAAATAAAATCAATAGATACAAATATTAAGAAGAGAGAATAGTTAAGATAATAACAAAAATAACAACATTCGGTGACCTTACAAAACAAACAATTACCCTCTTACAGGAAAGAAAAACAAGTTGATTTGAAAAAAAGGACAAAAATAAAAGAAAAATTAAGAAATAATATAAAATTAGTTATTAATATAATTTGTAAATGCAAAATTTTTATCAGAATGTCCTGCAGCTGCTTGGGCTTCAGTCTTCGGGTTGTGGTTGAGTTTCCCAAGTTGTAAGCAGTGCCTTTACCTGCCAGTATCTGGGAGTGGAATTTTATGAACCTTTTCTTTTTTTTATATAGACTTCTATAACTTCTAGAACCGATTGTAATTTTTTCCTTTTCCTAAGGGATGCCGCTCCCCAGACTTCACAGCCGTATACCAGCAGTGACCTGAGAATTGTTTTAGGTGCAGATGTAACCAGATGCAGTTAAAAATCAAAATGTGTATGAAACACTAAAATCCGTTTGACGTTTAATTTATAGAACTAAAGCTTGGAAAACGTACTTAACCTTGTTTAAAGTATGATAAATAATCTATACATTTATGCAAACATATACAAAATTAAACTACCAAAACGGATATTTTATACAATATATATTTTATGTATATCGTATAAAATGTCAATATCAATATATTTTATACAATTAAAAATCTAAGCTTTTGTCCATAATTAAAGTACTTTGGGGAATCTAATTGTATTAAATGGTTTTATATTCCTAGTATGAAGGCTACAATTAAAAAAAAATCTAGAAATGATTATACGACGATTTATTATTTAAAATCATTATTATATATGTTATTAACAGATGTAATAAATGTTTAGTATCGCCACTCTCATAACTCTCCGTACCGCTATCTAAAACAAGAAAGATGAGAATGTTCATGACAAGAAATTTATAGATAATCAGCATTAATCCCCTCCCAATAAAAAAATAAAAGGCACGAGAACAAACTAACGACCAAGTTCGACTAACTGTCCAACTATGATTTGCAACTGTGGCGTCTCAGATGCCCCCCTCTAATCCTAACTTTTCTCCGGATTCCAATAAAGCCCGCCTTTTTGGCTTCACTTGTCCTGTTCTCTCAATCCCTCCATTGTTCGTTCTCCAGGTAAATTGCATAGTTTCATTCTTATAGATTGCGGTTATTTTCACTTTGGGCCAGTGTTACTATTGTTAAAACAGGTATACGTTGTTGATAAGGATACCAGGATAATTGCTGAAGGGAATTATCAAAATTTATCTATATATTTATATTAATTAAAATTATTTGAGTCCTACAAAGCTATTATCACTCAATTCCTTTCCAAAGGCTTTTGTGTTTACCAGTCTACCAATTATGTATCTTTGTATTTATAAAATATTGTTGCTATTGAAAATATATGTTATAATAAGGTATGGTATGGGGTATTATAATAGTATATCAACTACATATAGGAACAAAGTATTTATTTATACTTAGTACAAAATTTATAAAATGATTG
Source organism: Halyomorpha halys (assembly GCF_000696795.3). Taxonomy (NCBI): domain Eukaryota; kingdom Metazoa; phylum Arthropoda; class Insecta; order Hemiptera; family Pentatomidae; genus Halyomorpha; species Halyomorpha halys. The sequence goes on along the minus strand of NW_027107593.1, from coordinate 754,795 downwards.
TAATGATATGATTAAATGAAATCATAAAATGATCCAGATAAATATGGTTTTCGTAATATATTAAGTACATTATTACTTATTACCTAATACATCTACGTAATAGCTGCTGCGTTGGGTGATGACGTGGTGTGTCATGACGTCTTAGCCGTGGCATTCCAGATCTGATTCGCCCTTCTTAGGACTTCTTTTTGTTTAAGTCAATCTTCTTTCCTCCTCGGTCTACCTACCTCCTCCTCGCTTCTCTGCTGGCCAGTCCGTCTCTCGTTCGTGGGGGCGTCAACTTTTCGGAATCTTATTCTTCATTAGCTATCATTAGCAACGCCCAAGGAGTAGTGTTTAGTAAAAGTGTCATATATAAACTATATTTGACTACCCTGTTGATACTTGGGCCAATATATAGGATAGAATCCCTGTATCTTGTACTTCTTATACCGCAGGGAAAGGTGTTCCTGTGTTGATATGTGTTCTTCCTGGGACAGGTATCGGCACACATTTTGCTAAGTGACTAAGGTTTTTGTAATATCATGAAGGTTATTATATATATAAGTTACAGTCAGCTGGTACTTCGATGTCAGCTGACTGAGCAGATCAGCTGATCATGTGTATATATAAAGATGTGCTGAACCCAATAAAGCCACTATGTTACAGCAGTTTCCTGCTTCCTTACCGTTCCTTCTTCTCTTTCTTGACATTTTGCTTTCGCCAATACTTAACTTTTAGATATATA
>NW_027107593.1:721954-753088 GCF_000696795.3 Halyomorpha halys | reverse complement strand
AGAAGGATACCCTGACCAGGTATAGGGGCAGATGAACCTTAATAAACGACATATTGTTGAAATCATGGCTAATTCCTCGATACATAGCTATATATATATAATCACTTTAACAAATATCACTGTCCACAAAAATCGGAGAAATGTCCACCAATTTCAGATTGTCAGTTGTCATACTAGGCCTTCAAAAATTTGAAAATTAAAAAAAAAATTCTACAGTGGTTGGCGCGTTTCTTAGGCTGTTCTAAATTTCTAACTATCAGTGAATGACATTGCACCAAACAGGCGTTAGCAATCGTCTGATTCTCTATATTATTAAATTGAACAATTGGATTTGTCTTCTCTTAAATCATTTTCGTTTTTAACCCATCTGCGTTGACAAAAGTATTATTACTCTATTGGATAGAGATGAAATGTTTGTTGATAATAAGGGACTTTATCGCTGGCAATTAAGACATCGCTTCCCTTATGGCGACAGATAAAGGGGTATTACGACAGGAGAGAACGTGAAGAAAGTTTAAGAAGGGTCATTTCCCGTATTATCTCCTTTAACTGTTCTAATAAATGGCTCGAGTTTGCGGCAACAGGGGACAGTTTGCCAAGTTCTCTGTAAACAACCCTTCTATACTCCCCAAGGGGTTTGGAAAATTTAGATACTAGTGAAGAAATCTTTGTTTTAATTTTTAATGAAACGTGGTTCCCAAACATTTCCGAGTCCAATTTTGATTTTTTAAATAACGATTCGGTACTAAAACGAGTAAAAAATCCAAAACGAGGCAAAGATTTTATTTTTTAAGCAGTTAAATAATGAGTAATTTAACTTCTTTTGAATAAATCCCAACAAATCCCATCAAAACACCTTTAGTATTTGTCGTAAGCCTGCCGACTGTCTTATTATTATTATTATATATTATTTAAAATCCTCGATATATTATTCCAAGTAAACCATAATGATTCCTATTCATCCCTCTATTTTCAATCCGCTGGTGTTCCTCAAGGTAGTATCCTCGGTCCCATCCTGTATACCGTCTATACAGCTGACATCCTTACAACTCCTAACACTATCCTTACCACGTATGCTGATGACACATGTGTGCTCACAGTTAATAATAGCCCTTTGATTTCATCCCAAACTCTTCAGTCCCATACACAACCCTCGAAGAATGGTGCCGAAATTGGAGGATAAAGATAAATCCCAACAAATCACATTTACTCTTCGTCGTAAACCTGCCGACTACCCTATTTAATTATGTGGCTCTTTTGACTAGAATCTTGTGTGAGGATTCTACTGAAAAGACAGGAAATTGCACGTAGATTCCGACTATTACCGGGCTAAACTTCCAACTCATTACAAAAAACTGATCTACGTGATAATAATAAGGTCCATTTGAACATATGGAGTTGAGCTTTGGGGCTCCAATAAACCTTCGAATTCCTCTCGTATCCAATCCTTACAATACAAAATCCGTCGTAAAATCCTCAATGCTCCTTACTTTGTCACAAATAAAACCATCCATAAAAACCTAAATGTTCCTTATGTAACATCTTATTAGAATTAAATAATGGAAATGAACTAGAGTGTTTTTCAAATTTTGCGCCTCGAAAAGGTTATATTTAAAATATATGTCAGAAAGCCTATCTAAACCTTAACCTTAATACATACAGCAAGAAAAAATTAGCAATATTATAGAACCATTATGTATTGAGTTATATTTAAAATATAAGTTGTTCCTTATATTTAATTATAACTATATATATTTAAACTTATATTTTAAATATAACTATAATATATGTAAAGATAAGCATCTAAACCTTTTTTTTAAATTTATTTCTTGCTATTTACAACTGTATTTACATAAAAACACATCAAGTAAATTTGATACAAGATCATACAGACATGAAGAGAAACTAACCATTGGTAGGACTCTAATCATATTTCTACACTTGAAGGTCTCGTGACCATCTTCTTATGAAGTGCATCGGAGGATTATCAGGAATAGAAGAAGCAAGGTTAGAAACTAGAGGGTTTTAATGGATAGAGAGTTTATAATGGAAGGATTGATATCTGGTTCGGGCTAGGTTACAAATGGAACATTAAGGTCTTTATGGATGATTATATTCGCGACAAACAAAGAAGCATTGAGGATTTTTGATTGTAAAGATTGGATATGAGAGGAATTCGAAGGTTTGGTGGAGCTCCATAGCTGAACTCCGTATGTCCAGATAGGCCTATCTAAACCTTAACCTGAATAAACATAGTTTAAAAAATGAGGAATACATTTTTTTTTTTACCTCGTGAAGATATAGTATCAAAACAGGGAAAACCAAACAAAACGGTATTGGCTGTTTCTGGAATCCCACTCCTTAAATTGAGTATATTTAAAATATATCTTAGGAAGGCTATTTCTCTAAGACCTCAATACATCAATACTCATAGGAAAAATGAGTAATATTGCTAATTTTTTTTTGCTGTATGTATTAAGGTTAAGGTTTAGATTAGGCTTTCTGAGATATATTTTAAATATACCGCAATACACACTTGTTCTATACTATTGTTCATTTTTCTGTATGTGTATTCATTTAAGTTTGAAGTTTCAAAATAAAAATATTAAAAAAAATTAATAATTGTAGCAAAATATTAAATATTTAATAATTGAGTTGATAATTCGCTTGTGTTGGTGTAGTAATATTGTGAAATAATATTCAATCAAAATATAACTTCTGATATTAATAAATTGAAAAAAAATAATAGTAATAAAATAATTTTAAAAAAAGGAAAAAAAGATAAGTTAAAACTCATTTATAGTAATGGGTAAAATAATCGTTCAAATAAATGAGAGAAACAAGATAAATAGAAATATCGGTTGGTAACAGGAAAAGCCGAAACCCACTCTTTCATGATTGCAATGCGGTTTCGTTATCTTTTGTTAAAATATTATATCCTTGGCAGAAACAAAATTTATATCGATAATTCCCACGTTGAGAAATCCTAAAATATGAATTTGTACATTATTTTCATAATGATGCGAAGATTGCTGACCATGGATAATATATATATATGAGGAGAAGATGGTTGGGGTGTGGTCAGAATATAACACAAATAAGTTAAAAGAGCTTACTTAAAAGTGCCAACGTTTCGGCTAGAATTTCTAGCCTTCATCAGGGCTGCAAGTAGGAAATCGGAAAACTAATTCTTTCGATTTAGCTTTCTTAGTTAGTTAACAAATAGTCTTCCGATTTCCTACTTGCAGCCCTGATGAAGGCTAGAAATTCTGGCCGAAACGTTGTCACTAACAAATAATTTTTTTCATCTTATTTGTATTATATTCTGGCTGCACCCCCAACTATCTTCTTCTTATATAGATCATTTTCCCTTTAAATAGTCTTTAGACTATCCCCACTTTCTCCCCTTTACCAAAAATAATGAAAACACGAGCCCACAAATCTAAAACAAATTTGGAGATTTATTTAGGTATGTTAGTGAAAGTTGTGATACTTGCAGCGTACAAGAGTTTTTTTCTCGTATGTCACAATTCAAAACCACAAGGTTTACAGTAACTGAAAAATATACAAATAATCCAAAAGGGAATACATTTTTTTTTAATATAAAATTTGAGCAGAACATTGTACGTACCTACTTTATTTTATTGAGCTCTAAAAAGGACCGTCATTTTCAGTTACCGCAGAGGTGAAAGAAAGTTTATAGTTTTACGAGTTTATACGTTGGTATAATTGACTAATGAAGAAAATGTTTTTAATAATGTTCCTTACTTTTTAATCTTCGGGGCATAAAGTATAAGCTAACCGCTTATAATAGTCTAATTTTACATGAGTTTATAGTTATAAATGATAAAAAAATTGTACAATAAAAAAAAATTACAATTATATTTACAATATTTAATACTATGTAAAATCTTACTGAATACAAATACTCATTATAAAAAAATAAGTTATTCAGTTGAATTGTTTATTTACATACATGTCAAGTTCATTCATAAATTTATCTATGTAGAACTTAATACTATAAAAATAAATAAATAAATTAATTAATTAAAAATAGATTAGAATTAGATCGTACGCTTTTCATCTGTATTATTTTTTAAACTATCTATAAAATAAAATAAATTTCTGAGAGAAGTAATAAATGAGGAATAGCAGAATCTTTTTTTTTTCTAATTTTATTTATTGATACATATTTTTACCTACCACAACGTTGTTGGGCAATAGGTAATAGTGATAACTGATTACATTCTTTCTAAAATAAATAAATAAATGAAAAAAAATTACATTAAAATATATAAAATCTTTGTCTAAATATATATAAGCAGAAGGATAAAGAAAATCAACATAATCAAACTATGTGCAAGAAAGAATAAATAAATAAAATAATCACCAGCCACATTTTCACTCTTATAAACAATATTTACTCTATCGACCTGAGCATCCCTGAGCCCACTCTATCCGCCACGTGTGAGGGGTAGAGCAGAGCTCAAGAGATCCCAGCGCATCCAAAGTAGAAGCTGAGCAAGTGCGCTAAAGCCGCTAACACTCAACTTGAGTGCAGCATCGGATTACTGCCAGAACTCCAATTGTTCATTTTTATATTACAATAAGTCTCTAGGCCAAAATATATATACATATTAATCAGGTAGAAAAATTAAGATAGTCTTTTAAAAAAAATATATAACTTGAAAATTATAATTTAATCGTAAATAAAATGATTATTAGTATAGAAAACCCATATTGAAAGATGAGAAAATAAACACCAACGTTTTGGAGATTAAATACAATCCATACCAGCCTTTATTTTTAGGCTTGGAAAAACGCCAGACTTTTTTTCCTTTACAAAAAGCGTTTATAAATACTTTATGGTATACATCGTGATGTCAGAGTAGGTGTATTAATTTCAAGTAAAATAATATCTGCTAATTAGAATATAATAATAATTATAATAATATTGCTTTATTCGTTGAAATGTTATTAACATCATTATGAAACTTATGTATCTTTAGCAATAAATATTTTGAAAGGTAATTTTTAACTAACTCAAACATATGCAAGGCTAGCAATGCTATATCCTATCCTAAACAGAAATTCCAAACTAAAACCAAAAACAACTGTTCTTATATTTAAAACAATCCTCAGGCCACTGTTGATGTACGGCTGTGAAGTCTGGGGAGCGACATCCTTCACGAAAAGGAAAAAACTACAATCTTTTCAAAACAAAGTCGTAAGAATCCCAGTTAATGCTCCTTGGTTCATAAGAAATAGCCAATTGCATCGCGAATTACAAATGGAGTCAATAGAGGATTATATCAGAAAACGGTTCATGAAGTTCCACTCCCAGTTGCCGACAGTTAAACCAGCAGTGACCTACAACTTGGGAAACCCAACCTCAACCCGAAGACTGAAGCTCAGGCTGCTGCAAGACATTCTTTTATAAATTTTTAATAAATATAAAATTAATTCATAGTCGCACTACCTCTATTTACTTATTATTATTTTTTTCTCTCTTTTCTTCTCTCTTCCCTTTTTCAAATTAACTTGTTTCCTTTTACTATTAGAAGACAATTGTTTGTTTTATTTAAGTGTACCAATATCATTATTTTTTGTTATTAATTTTACTTTCCTCTTTTATTAAGAAGCATTATTCTTATCTATTAATTTTATTATTATTTTTTTCTTTTAATAAGAACATTTTATATAGTTAGGCGTGTCATTTGTATGACTATACCCCCTCATAATCGACTGTTAAAAAATATATATAATATAAGTTATATCAACCATTAAGGCCCGGCCCACCAGGCCGAACTGGTATAAAAATAAAATTTAAAAAAAAAAGGGTAATTTTTACAGATTTTCTAGATATTTTATCCGACTAGCCACACACAAGGTAAATAAAGTGTTAAGGAATTTATAATAACATGTTAGACGGTTGGGGGAACGGCTCAGGATATTCTTATTTGATGGTTCAAATTATTCAATCAGATACCGTGAATGTTTTGAAACAAGTCGAGTTGTAGTGATTTTATCAAAAATGTGTTTAGTACGTCCGCCTGTAGGTATATAACACTTTTTAGAGCTAAACACAAGCTAATTCAACGATTATATTGCTCTTTATTTATTTGATACCAGATCGGCCTGGTTGGCCTTACATTTTACATTGGCTAATGTAAGAGGTTTTTTTTTAACAATCGATTATGGGGAGACGGGGTGGTTATAGTCTCATACTAAAGATTTTACAATGCTATAAATAAAAAGAATTGAGATAAGTTATAAAAGAATGATTCTTAATAAAAGATAAAAGTAAAGTTGTTGTTGTTGATTGTTGCTTAAAGGCGTAAAACCCTCTGGTCATCAACGCCTATGACATGTTAAAAGTAAAAAAAAATAATAAAAATGATAATAAGAAATAAATAAATTAAAATTAAAATCAAAGAGGAGTTATAATATAGAAAGAAGGCGATGTTCTTTTAAAAATTCAAACACTAATGTAATTTTAGTTTCCTCATCTGTGAGAGCTTCTGATAAATTTGGGGTCAGTCCTATCCTGTTTATTATTGACAAATAGTGAGTACATTCTTCAAAAATATGTCTAATCGTAAGAATGGACTGACAATATTTGCACGTTGGAAGTGCCAGTTTTCTGATCAAGTGAGAGTGCGTGAGGAGAGTATGACCTATTCTCAAGCGGGTTAGAGCAACTTCCTCACTACGGCTGTTGGGGTAAGATGTTGACCATGGTTTTACTGATCGTTTTATTTCTTTACCAAAGCTAAGCAAAATCAAAACTAAATAATAATAAAAAACAACATTTTAATCGGGGCAATATTATTAAAAATGAAGAAAAATAATTCTTTATTAGAATTTTCTCTTCAAGTCCTGTGAGTAGACACGACAGATACAGACATGATAGTCGATGAAAATATATTCATTCAATGTATTCGATAGTAAGCGCACATTTTATATATATACCTCTTCTGAAAAAAATTGAACTTGGCATAAAGAAAAAAAAAGTATTATTTTTTAACATACTTCGTATTGACCAATCAGATCTTTGCTTCATCTAGGTTTAATAAGAATAAATGTTGCTCTCCGGGAGTGCAGTGTATTGCCTGTGGGAAATCAGAGGCTGGACCAATCTACACTGGTTGTGTCAGCTTGTGTACTGTCTCTGTTCCAACATTATTTGAGGCAGGAGATACGTTCGACTGATTCCGTTTTTGACTACGCAATATCAATTCTTCTTGGTCGATCTGAATGAATGTTCATTAAATCAAGTCCGAGATACATCTCTCAACTAGATAAAAAAGTTTTTAGTGTTCACCGTGTAATATTTTATTTTACATATAATTCGAAATGATAAATATGGGTCGTAACAAATTAAGATTAACTGTTGAAGAACGCATTTTGCGAAACAGTTGTATAATTAGTAAATTAGGCGAACAGCGGGTACCCTACTAGCATTTGGTATTGGTGTTGATTATTGAGATTCATATGTGGAGAAGATGATCGGGGGGGGGGGAAGGGGGGAGGATAGTACGGTCAGCAAATAAACACTAGCCAGATATAATATACAAATAAGCACCACAAGCTCTGACGAAGACCTGAACTTTAGGTCGAAACGTCGTACGAATAAACATTTTTTGTTTATTTGCTGACCGCACCCCCGACCATCTTCTCCACATATTAATCAACGGTCAACCACGAACACTTCATAATGAATCCAATAACACGGGGCCAATGACGTGATAACAACGTAACACCTGTATGAAGACCTGAAATTTATGTCGAAACGTCGGGACGAATAAATATTTTTAGTTTATTTGCTGACCGCTCCGCCCAACCATCTTCGCCACATGATAAAATTTCTAAACACTATAGAATTCGTTTACTGATTAATATTAATAATAATAAATATTAAATAAATTATAATATGTGATATATTTATATAGCTTCAACATTCATTATTGATTTGCTTTAAATGCAAGTTTTTTAATGACCAATGTGAGTATGCGAAATTAAAATTAAGACAAAGAAATTTATTTATTAGTTTAAATTATTAATAATAGTGAATTAATCTATAAAGAATGTGGTCAACTGGATATATTTTATTCCAATTGGCAAATAAAACCAGATTTAACCTAGTAATAAAAAGAGAAATATAAAAAATGAATTATTGTATTGAAACTGTTAATATTTATAAATATCACCATATAATTGAATATAATTCAATATTTAGATATTAATTGAGCTGTCAATCGGTTTGTGTAGATGTAGTAATATTGTGAAATAATATTAAATCAAAATATAACTTTTCATTGTAATAAATTGAAATAAAAAATAATAATAGAATTAACAAAAAAAGAGAAAACTAAGTTGACACTCATAAGCAGCAATGGATAAGAAAATCTCTCAAATAAATGAGTAAAAGAAAATTTGAAATGTTGAAAATATCATATCAATTATTTTGGGTCTGGATGGATAGGAAGTGAAGGAATAGGTTGGATTTGGATAAATTTATATCGATGACCATGGATTGATATGAGGTGAAGATGGTCAAGAATGCGGCCAGTGAAGATACAGATATAAGTAACACGCGTTTTTTCGTGCCAACGTTTCGACCTAAATTTCAGGTAATTGGGAACGCTTGACGTAAACTCTGCTCAAGTCACCCTAATGAAGGTCTGAAATTCAGGTCGAACGTCGGCTCAAATAAATAAGTTTTACTCAAAATTAATGAAACATCCTAGAGCTCTGCACACTCCGTACAGCTGTAGTCAAATTGAAGGAATATCAAGGATGTGACAAGGGAATAATCCCTTTAGGTTCAACTTTTACTTATTCTATTTTCCACTCAATCTCTTTTTCGTTTGCAGGATGGACGAACCTAGTAGCACCCAACAGGATTGGGGGTCGGGAACCCAGGTGGGTATCTACGGCTGGAGGAAGAGGTGCCTCTACCTCCTCATCCTCACCCTCCTAGTTCTGGTCGTCCTCAATCTGGCTTTGACTTTATGGGTTCTCAAAGTCATGGAATTCAACACGGTAAGTATTCTCTTTATCTTGAAAGATATATGTCTTTTCTTATAACCCAAATTTATTTATCATCACATGATTTTATATTGGAACTTCAAGAAAAAACTTTCCCATAACATTTGGATCTTGGTTAGTATCAAATAAAAATATGGATTTATGCCTCTATCTAGGAGGATAGATGGATAAAGGATGGTTCCACGACATTATGGACCAGGCAGCACTAACCTAATTCTGTACAGTTTTTACTTTCACTTGCCGATATATGAACATATATTGAGGAGAAGTATTGTGATTGTGGTAAATTTTAAAACCTAGTTTTCTACCGAAATAGACGTTTTGAGGTCACATGAGTCTAAATAACCAAATCCCATTAAATGATTTTTGTGTATTCATACAATATATGTGTATGTGCGTAGTTGAGCTAAAAAACGAATCATCGTATGTAATCAAAATTAAATTAGTTAGTGGGTAGCTGTATACCTGGAATTTTACAACTTGTAATTGAAAAAATCGGAGGTTACCTTTCACTCTTTAACACATTTCATCCTACTTTGCATGACGTTATAAGGACTAAAAAATATGCAAAACAACAACAAATATGTTTACAATGTAAGATAATAAGATGCCAACAAAGTGTGGTTAAAGATTATGTAAATTTGAGTGAAACAATATATAAAAATAAAATGTACACCGATTTTGTAAATTTAATCTCATTTTTGTGCCCACCTCAATGTGAATCAAGCCATGGCGAATCATACGTTGCAACCCGACGTAACAGATCTGTCACTCGACAACCTGATGGCACTTGTTCGACCACCAAAAGCACACCTTTATTATGCTGGACAGCGTTCGTCGTGTTGGGTTCCTAGTCACACGGCATACTTATTTTAGTCTAATCAGACAATATTTTTAATTTTACGATAAATAAGCCTGACCAGGTATACAATAATAATTTTAAACATTAGTAATATATAACACAAGAACATGACATTTTTTTTTGTTTCATCTCTTTGGTTCTTTTTTCTCCTTCTTTTTCCCCTTTTTCTTTTTCATGATTTTTTTTTTCATCCTTTCCCCTTTCTCTTTTTTTTCTTTTCCTTTCCTTTTTTGTCCCTTTGATATTTTGGATTCAACCCAATGTGGCTTTAACAGAATAATGGATAAAATCGTGATTGAGATATGAGAAGATGTATGAAAGATACTTAAGTAACAAATATAAATTTAAAAAAAAAATCAACAAACTATATTAAAATTAATATACTATAAATATAGAATTAATATTTAAGTATTACAAATGTATACAAAAATAATAAATTAACATATAAAATAAATGAATAAAATGAAGTATTAGATTTTAAATGAACAAGTGATGTTACAACACCTAAAAATACCTAACCTAAAAAATAAATGAATATAAGAAAATAAAATAAAAAAATTGTAAAAAATAAGAGACGTAAATAAAAAAACGAAGGAAATAACATGATAATTAATAAAGAAAATAAAAAATGTTTTTATTTAGTAGCCCCCTAAAACTCTGTAATTTTTTTTTTTCAATTTCAGTGAATTTATCTTATAGTTAATCTTCTTCACATTCATTTCATCTTTGTACCAGAAATTTCAAAAAATGGACAATGCTTGGCCTTAAATTGAAGGTATCGCAATACAAAGGTCGTGAATAAAATAGGAATTGTATTTTTGAAACGAGCTAGGATTCCATTGAACTGGTAAGTGAAAGCTGCATGATGGCAGCGAACAGCACCACAGCTCTCTCATTATCCAAGTTATTACTACTGAAAGTAAATTAAATCCAATTGTTACCTTTTCGAAAATTTAGCTCAAAGCTGCCATTTATTGAAGATAACTTGCTGTTGATTACACCCCTTATTAGAAAACGAGCGGGTTGGAAATATTTCGGGGAGTCCATTAAATATATTACATGCGAAAGACTTGGTTGATGTAATGTTTAGATTAGGTTAATGAAAAATTCTCTTTTCCTCCTCTTTTATTTTATTTGTTTAGGGAAAATGTATTTTTGATTGTTTCCCCTTGTTGATTCTCTCCTGTATATCCAATATATATATATAATTTAAGCTCCGCCACAAGCAGTACTCAAAAGAAAAAAAGGAAATATGACCGTGAAATGATGATACACAAGTTCAGCTTAAAGACTAGTTTATTTCTCCTTTTGATTCTCTATATATACGTTTGTACAGTGTTCACATGTTCACATAGGTCAGTAGGCATTAGGGGAGACAACAGGTACCCTTGTACTTTAGTTTATATATGTCTGTGTATTTTTTTTTCCTGAATCCAATTTCCAACTAATAGATAGTAGGAAGATAAAGGGTCTTTATAAGGACTAATTGAAAACAGGGTACAAACATGAGTTCAGAACGTTGGTAGCTAGTGGGCAGACGAATGGATAGGATGAGTTTTACGGGAACTTGCCGTAAATCCTCTCAGGATGGAGTATTCACTCCATAGAGAACCAGCATATCGATAAAAAGGGAACAAAAAGTCCTACAGGAATTAGCCGTTGGTCTTTGCACCAAGGATGTTTCACTCTGTAGGGAACAGGTGTACAGTCGTGAAGTGGATAACAAGTCCTACGGGAGATAGCTGTAAGTCCTCACGAAAGGAAAAAAATAGCTAGTGGAAGGAGGAGAGATACAAAGGAGGCAGAAATGAAAAAAAAAGTATAATGTACATTTCCAAAAATAGCACTAGAATGTATTGATTCGCTAAGTGTTTTATTACTCACTCATAAGCAGAAGAAGGTCTACCAATTTGTGCATAGTCAACTCTGTGGGCTAATAAACGCCATCAAAAGATGTTATATGTAAGACGTTAGCATTTAGTAGATCAGAAGATGCTATTGTAATCTTCATTGATTCAAATAATACATCTAGAAATAAAATAATATAATAAATAGTTATATACAAGTCATGTTAAATAATTTACAAGGAACACTACACGTAGTTACATATATGGTGTCTAAAGGATGACTGCAGTAGTTTACGTTACTACAGCTGGACAGCTGACTATATTAGTTCGCGTTGCGGCAGCTAGGTTCGACATTCCGGGTCATAACAGTTTAAGTGGCAGTAGTAGTTGTAGTATAGACCAGCAGACAGCGTTATCGCTAAAATTTGTTGATTTATACTAAAATGTTTTGTAAAATGGGCATTGAAGCATATAGGATCAACAAGCCTCTTAAGAGTACTGATTTGCTGGCCTATTCTCAACCAACCACGCACAATCTCACCTCATTTTGTAAAAGCCATAATACGAAGAGTAATTTATTGTGCTGCTTAAAGTTTTCCTCACCCATCAGTTTTACATTCAGACATATAAAGGCACTTATTATAAATGACTACAACTTACGGTTGTAGCACTTTAAAAATTAATTTTATAAAAAGTCTTTCGAAAAAATTCTAAATAATGTATCTCTTCAAGGAATTAGACCAAGGATTCTCACAATGACGTAAGGGTGTTTTATGAGCGGGATATAAGTTGTTCCCTAACTCAGGAGACGATGATGCAGAGGTGGCAACTAATTAGTTCTCCTGCCTGGGTACTACCGCCGAGGAAGATGAACGAGAAAACGGTATCCCATAAATTCTTATCATATATCCTTCCCTTCAAAGGGCTTATCGGCCTATCGCTCTAATCCCTAGTGGCATCTTATAACAAGTGATGGCTCTAATATTTCGACGGCATTGTAAGTCCAAGGTAGGAAGGAGGAGGCTGTGGAATGTGCATATATCAACCGGCTAACCTCTGATATTTTAATAAAACTTACCCCCATCCCCTACCATCCCTATGATTTATGGCTTACAGCACGAATCTGAACGATCGCGTAATATCTTGTCCAGGGCGTTTCATAACCTCCGTTTACTCCTCCGACCTCCATTCATATTCCTTAGGGCTCTTCCGTCCTCAGGGCTAATATTGTAGGCGATCTGTCAACGGTTTATACCTAGCGTCCGTGCATTTGCCCTTCCCGGTAACGGTTATCCAATTTTTTTTCTATTTGCAATTTACAACTATACATATATAATTTATATATATTTTTGCACTTTTAAGAAAGTATTTTTATTGTTCATATAATTAGCATCAAAATTAATTCTCGAAACAGTCTTTATTATGTAAATACATACTTAATAAATACAAATATAAACATTACTATACACATATAAACAATTAATAGATTCATACAAATGTATGTCCAACGTTTCGGCTAATTTGTCCAATCCTAAGGACAATATATTAAATAATAGCTTTAACTATAATAAATTAGTGGTCATTAACCCTGGTCATTAATTTAAATTAAATCACCCATAAAACAATAAACCCACAATAAAACAATAGGGAATCGTATTAATTTATTTACAAATTTGCCTTGGTTTATGGCTAATTGCCTATTTTATCACTTTTATATTAAATTTTAAAACATTTAATTGCAGAATAAATTAACACTATCATTAATCTTTTAACACAAATTATTTTTAACCATCCCTATGCTTAGGGCAGGCATATAATTGATTTATTTCAAACTTTGTTTTGGTTTTAATTCTTATTTCTTTTATTTTTTTAATTCATATCAAATTTAATTTTAAATAGTGATACAAAATTTATCTTTATTTTTAAGGAATTAATTTTTTTTAATATCTCTGCATTGTGTTAGTTCAAATTTCTTATTTCTGTTTTATAAAATTGACTGTAAAATTAATGCTTTCTGATATATCAATAGACTCAAGTATTTTTTTCTTTTTGAACATATTATTTTCTTTATGTCAAATTATTTTATTATCAATGTAGAATATGTGTTGATTTTTAAATGCGGACAGAACTAGTGCTGTTTTTATGTTTTTGTTTAGTGGCGCAAAACATCATTGGGCATCAACGCCATTTAGACCTTATTTAATTTTGTTTATATTTGTTTAATTTATTTTGTTTTTTTCATTCAATGTTATATATTTGTAAGTAAACCATTTGATTTTAAAAACTGAAACACGTGTGATATGAAATATGGGCATTATTAGAAAATATGGCTTATTATCAAATTGTTAAAAAGGAAATAATAAAGAACGTTTTGAGACTTAACTTGGATATTCATCATTTTATTTTTAAAAAATATATAATTTATCTGAATATCAGACAAAATAAACACATTTAAAAATTAATTAAATCATTTTTCAAAAGAATCTTTATTAATTGAATTAGTATGACATGATATTTTACTTTTCTGGTGTATATTAAATTTTTAGAATTTTTTTATTCAATTATTGAATAATAGTTGTAATAATAGCCTTATAAAGACCTTTCCCACT
This sequence comes from Halyomorpha halys, assembly GCF_000696795.3. Taxonomy (NCBI): domain Eukaryota; kingdom Metazoa; phylum Arthropoda; class Insecta; order Hemiptera; family Pentatomidae; genus Halyomorpha; species Halyomorpha halys. The sequence continues at coordinate 738,719 of NW_027107593.1, read as the reverse complement.
TATATTTTCAAGATAGTGGATAGGGCTGAGATTCATAATTAGAACAATAACTTAGAATTTGATATAATTGAAACTTAAGCGGTACAAAAAGTTAACTAAACATATTATTTTGTAGGAAGATAGTCCGAGTGGCTACCAAAATAATAGAAACCAACGTTTCGCCCCACTTTGCAGAGCTTAGTCAGGGCTAAATGAAAACAAGATACAAATATTGTAGCATGTAACGGAACATTATAATAAATATACTGAAAAAATAAGAAAATGTATAAATGATTGTTTATATATATATATATATATAGAACGAAATAATGATAATAATATAAATAAGTATAAATATAGATAGATTGGAAACTAAATACTAATTAATGCAGGCTATTTTAAAGTTGCCACCGCGTACTAACCAAGGTGGAAGATAAGATTAATTTCTCGGGACCAAGGGAAATAAATAATAACTGCCCTAGGTTAGTATCGAAATCACAACGTTCTGAACCGAGCGCTCTGAGAACCACGCCCCAACGCGCCCGGCCATCGCCTCGCTAAGAATTTTTTCCCTACGCCAAAGGAGGCGTTTCTGTCATTTTATTTCGTACAGCCCAGTAAACTTCAGCTTTAATTATGTCACTCAGGTCTGAAATTAAGTCCGCCGTTGCTCTACACGTAAATATGTGATAGGCGGTCACCTCACCATCTCCACACAGGACGCAGTCGGAAGACTCTAGCCACTCCTATCCTCTTCATGTGGGGCCGCAGATAGTCAGGTCCAGTGGCCAACCTGAATGCCACTGCCATCGCTCGGGAAACTCAATGGAGGGCGCCTCTTATGGTCTAGCAATGCCATCCAGTTCTTGTCCCCACATTCTACTCTACTCCTTTCCTCTGCTCTTTCTTCAATAGCTCTTTCTTTCGCCGTGCCCATCGCTAAGAATTGGGTTACTACTGTTTTTCCATTGTAATTATTACCATAGACAGATTTTACTAATAAATTTTATAAGCTCTTTTAAATATCTTCTTGTATTTTAGCGTTACAATAGAATGTTAGGCAAGCAGTCTACTTCTTACAAACTTTTAAAATAAGCTACAAGTATTCGATGGACGACTGAAAACAAATAACGGGCTAAATAAAATAAAAAATTGATTTAGATCAGAAAAACAAGTTCAACAGTATAACGTCTCAAAAAATGGCTATTTTGATATATTTGTGTAATCTTAGCAATATGGGTAAGATTTATAAAGTAACTTATAGAATCATAGTTAAACATATTTCATAAAATCTTAGTAAACATTTTTTTTGGAGATATTGCAGTTTTAAGCTGTATAAATCTTTTATAGCTTATAGCTAAAATTACTGGCATATCTCAAAACAACCGTTTTTTCAGACGTCACACTGTTGAACCGCACTTTCAAATTAAAAGAGCTAAAATTTAGTGGGTAGGATTTTTTTAAAGACAGGACAATACAATTAAATTGAGGTTAAATTTCTGTCAAAATTTCGTATTATCTGGAGAAAACTAAGAGTTGATTTTAAACTTTTAAAAAAAAATAAGTTTTTTTTTTAGAGAGAGAAATACTTTATTTATCTATGCTGCCTAAATACATTAGGTTGCTATCTCACACAGCATACTTATCAATCCGTAATCGGACATATATAAATTACAAATACATAGTATAATCAGAAAAAAAGAGATACAATAATGAGATATAATAAACAATTTTTTTTACCCCTACAGTTTCCTTTTACAATAAATTTCGGTCAGTACAACAAATACAAATGTTTCAATTCATTCCTATTTTTCTTTCTCATTTCTGCTCCTCCAATTTCACCCTTTCACAATTTTTCAATTCACCCTCCTAGATCTTCTTCCGTGACCCGATAAACAAATTCAATATTAGACGTTAATGTAAGATCAGACCATCATTCATAGTCACAGCAGTAGATCAGTTTACCAAAAACAAACAAATAGATAATAAAAAATATAATAAAAACCGGTTACAGGAAACACTTGAATGGATAAATAAGTTTAAAAAAACAAAAAAAAATAGTATTAATAAAATAAAATAATCTTGAACCGTAATATAATATAAGGCAATCCACGACTAAGGTGTTCTTTGCATATGCATACTGACTGACCTCTCAGGAACATTCCTAATATCATCATATCTATACTAAAATAGTTAAGCTGATTTCATAGCAATAGTTAATATTAAGAAATATATATAAATAAAATAAAATTGAGAAAGAAAAGAAAAAATATATATATTTTTACTCGATAACCTAAGTGACATTAATTAATGTAATAAAGATGGAAATATATCAAATTGGTTTTATGTATATATATATATATTCGTACTTTTTTTTTTAAGGTAATCAAATATTTCCGGAATGTGAGGGCTGTTATAGTTCAATAAAGTTGCCAAATGATAATATGTATGGTAATCAAGTGTCTGCAGTCTGTCCGTATGTGTTTGACAGTTAGTGGCACGTTACACTGCTTACATGCTGGTCTAGATGTCCCTGACAGTAAGTATTCTTGGGTCAGTCGAGGTGTCCAATTCGAATTCTAGTCAATACTACTTCTTGTTGTCTCCCATGGATATACTGTACTCTTAATTTCTCTTAATATGTTTTATGTTGTGAAGGTCCAAGCAGTCTGCTATTTATTTAATATTTGTATTTTAAAAATTGGTATGTGGATTGAGTTGGAATTAAATAAACACATTTTGGTAGTTTTAGATTATTTTCTTTCACACCTGACATTTTTTTTAACATACGTTAATATTTTAGCCGTGTAAAAGTGTAATATTATATGCGATAACAGTAGTGCATAAACGAATTTGCCATCACTTGACTAGCTCCACCGACACAGAACTGTTGAAACGGAAAAGGATCGAAACTATAGAGCGGTTGAAAATAAAAGCTACAAGAGCGCGGAAGGAGCAAAAGATTTAGACATGTCACATATATCTCGACCGGCCATTTCGTAGCAGGAGTCTGGGTTCGGAGGCCACGCAACAAAAGTTAAATTGCCCTGGGGGGTACTACAACCTTCTTTGGAATAACAATAAGCCCCTTCTCTCCGATCCTTCACCTCTATTGGAATATTATATGTAACATTCTATCTTGGAATATCGATGTGAGAACCTTACCAGTGTCTGGCATAACATGAGTTTTGTTCAGAAAAAAACTGTCCTGTTCGGGTTAAGTTCATTTATGTAATATTATAAGTTATAAAAACTATATCTACAAATTTTATAGCTTAAACCAGCTGAGTTATCTCTTTAAAAAACAATTAAATTGTAAAATGTCTCCACCAAATGCAATCGAAAATTTTATTATAATTGTTTCAAAAATAAATATTTTATTTGGGATACAATGTAAGGATCATTGTTCACTGACAATAGACATGTGTCATCGGCATACATGGTGAGGATAGTGTTAGGATGGGTTGGGATCTTGTATAGCAGTCCTGGGTGCCAGACTCGATCAAAAGCCTGTTCTACATCAAGAAAGACTCCCGAGCAGTACATTCCGCGAGATAACTTTCACAAAAATCAGTGAAGACTAAAATGACTTTATTCTAATATATTTACAAGAACTACATGTTACTGTTACTCAGTCTCTATCTTCTAACTTATATCTTACTTAGTTATCTAGTCTAGAAAATATATATGTACTCTGGAGAAGAGGGGATAGAAAGAATCATGAAATAGGAGAAGGGGTTTTGACCAATCGGGGTTTTGACCAAATTTTGACCAATTAATTTTAGGAGACTAGGTGGGGGAGGTAGAGAGCCTATGAGATTTAAAAGTAAAGTATCTGGAAGGGGGGAAAAGGCGTGGCGAGAAGTTGGGAGGTCGGAGTTCTAAGAAAGACACCAGGGCCTAAGACTTGTGTGTACTGACTTACATATGTTAACCATAAAATAGTTTGACTGATGCAAGTCCATTGTTAGATGACAGCATGTACCTGCTCGAGTACCAGGCCATTGCTTTTTGATATAGGATTCTAAGGATTTGAAAGGCCTGTTAGGATGGTTTCAAGGGCCGTATGGGGACGTAGTTGTTTTTATTGAGTTTCTTTTGTGATGAAATGTGAACACAAGGAACCATATGTCTAAAGTGACCGAACCTACAGTTGGGCAAGGGGCAATTGTTTAAATTTATAATGCTGGTTCCTTAACTCGCGCTCCAATGAACACGAGACAGCATCGACCACACGATGGCATATTATTAATAATAATGCTCTTTTTAACACTGTTATATCTGAATACATAATAAGCTGTTAAATGTTTAGATTGTCCTTGAGGATGGCCGAAACGTTGGACTATTGATATAATAAAGATTTTTGAGACTTAACTAGGATACCAATTGATTTATTTAATAATATTTTATGTTTAATAGGAATTTGGTTTTGGCATACGTCCCGGTCATTCATCGATATAAAACCATTTACCTGACCGATACCTGTAGTCCTACACAATCCACTTTTCTTCACACGTGATTATCATTTAGTGAAAAGGAATTTTTAATCGTCGTTTTTTTTGCTAAGCAAGCAGTAAAACACATGTATCACAACACTTCAGCAGCTGCGGCTAGTTAGTTTCATGAGATACCCATCTACTGAGGTCTTCTCTTTTACTATACCAATGATCTTTAAGTGTCAAAAAACTGTCGATACGCTTGTACTCAGTTGTCCTTTAAATGTTTGGTAAGCGTTTTCTCTGGGTTATTATCCAAGTCTATGTCACCAAGCAAAATGTTCTCAAACCGACAAATAGTCCGTTCATCTCAACGCCCTTCCCTTAATGCTGTGATGGTGGTTTTTCCAGCTTACTTTGTGTCAAAGTTTAAACTCATGAACAAAAATTATTTGAATATCGCGTGTTTTCATGGCCATATTTAATGACATACTAAACAATGTGCAATCAATCAGAATGATAGAAAATACTGTCAAAAATACAGGATTAATTACTGCTCATTATCTACAAACATAAACATCCAGTCTTTTTTAAATTTCTAAAATTATACATTTAATACGATTTGACCTAATAAACCACATTTTCCAGCACAAAACTTCTATCAACTGCTGTAGCGCTTTTGCCTCTAAATTGTCAGAACACGCTTTAAACCTCAATCATTATTTTTACTTCGATAATACTTTAATTCTTGCTACCAGCACCAACTATAAAAAACGCTCATCTTGGACTCATCTCAACTCATCTCGGAAGCCATTTATATTAATATAACAGGGAATTCAGTCATTCACAAAGTAGTGAACACTGCTTCTCCATGAGATACCGACACATCTCCTTCCCTCATCCCGCCTCGTCCTCCCCATAAATCTTCTTTTCTCTACGTTACGCATTTCAGAAGCCCACTTTCATGTCATGTCTTTTACCTGTTTTTTTTTTTATTACCCATACTTAATTATCTTACTTTATATATTATATTTACTATACATTCTTTTTCTATTGTATTATATATCTTTTTTTAAAATTTATATTCATATTTTACTCCCACCTTAAGTATACATACATTTTAATTACTTTAGTAGTATTATATAACTACTTCAGATGTTCTAATTACTTTACTAAGTATTCTTAATGTTTCTGTTATATATTTTACAAACCTCTGTATCCCTATTTATTTTGTATATTGTCTTTATTTCATCATATTATATTTGTTGTGTCCATTCTTATAACTTCATTTCTTTTGTGTATTCAATCCGTGTATATTTACATATTTTTTTTAAATATAATTTCTCCCCCCTCCCTGTTATGTATATCATCATTTAATAGTAACTTATTTTTAATATATTCTTTAATTTTCTATAGTGTTATCTTAAAATTATTTTCATATGTAACGTACTTTAACTTTCAATCCCTACTCCTCTCTATACATGATGTCAAACAGTTTACTTTGGCTCTGACCTATAGTCTTCATCGTACGTTGATTTTATTCTAATCCCCCCTTTTTTTCAATATCTTAGTTTGTACATTAATTTATATTTTTTCTTTTTATCTGTTATTATTTCCGATTCTATTAATTGTATATAAACTTATTTAGTTGTCACGTTTCATTGTACATCTTTTTCATTTACATTTCTCATTCATGTTTAAATTATTTAAGTGTTTGTGTATTTTTTAGTCCTGATGAAGCCCTGGAACGTGGAGCGAAACGTTGGCTCAATATAGTTTTATTAATTTTTGAAGTTTCCTATGAATGCACCCAGACTAACTTCCTTTTCTATTATTACTCACGGTCAACTATTGATCTTCCAGTAAAAGAAATATTAATTGAATTTTTTTAAAAAATGTTTGTATACTAATTGCTTAAACAATCACGTTTAATTATATTTCAAATTTCGTCGATATTTAGTACGAAACTGTTACCCTTTCCAGCACCGCCACAAAATCTGAATGGATCTGTAATTTCCATTATACGAGAGCAGTTGTGGAGTGGTCGGTAGCAGCGAATGAGGAGTCACGTACAGCCACTAAATAAAAATATATTGGAGATGAAGTTAAGTGGCCATTGAAACCCGCTATGGCTCCCCTGCCTTACCTCTCTTCCAAAATGGAATAAATCAAATAAATTATATTCCCCGTGCTGCCAATATAGTTGAGTGAGAAAATAAAATATATAGGGCGTGTTATTTAATAGTAATAATATTACATAGGATTTTAATAATGGAGGTTTAAGGTATAAATGTCGGTAGAAATCAGTCTGGGAGAAAAATATGATTGATTTAGGATGACAGTGTTTCGGTTGGGATCGGGCAGTAGAAGAAGTGAAGTCAAACTGGCGAGTTATTGTAATAATTAATTCACCTTATGAAGTAACGAAAGTAATTGTTTTTACATCAGTTTACCTATATATTTAATATTACAGTCTGTGTGTATGAGACCAGTATATCACAAGAGCTTAAAGTCCTACGAAACTTAAATTACTTCTTCAAGATACATATACTTGGAATATTACAGCAAGTTATTCGCCAAAATAGAAATTCCTGAACTACAGAGTATGCTCATACACAACATACCTAACATTAGTAAAGAACAATTTTTTTTTTTTAATCGATGACATAAAGATTTCTTACTATTTTCTCGACAGTACGGCTCAAACGATTTTAATTAATAAATAAATATTTAAATTATATTTAATATCAGCCAGATTTTATATTTATTGAAATATTCTGACAGAGCTTTAATAACTATTTTTCAAATAAAATTATTTAAAGTACTTTTAGTTTTATATTAAATAATTATCCACACAACATTGTTAGCAGTAATTAAAAATAGATGAACCTTATCAATGAACGAATTTGATAATATACTAAAGAGAAAAATGTTATCTCAGATTTAATCAAATTCGACATCCAAAGATTTTAGAATGATCGATTACAATTAAAAAATAAAGTAGAAGTAGTAGTTATTCGAAAATGAAAAAACAAAAAAAAAAAAAAAAACGCATATAAACTTTGTTTATTAAAAATGAAATGAAAAATAGTTTGTTATTCTGAGACGAAGTCTCTTTATTACAATTTTGAGGTTTAACAATATATTGGCCAAAAACAGATAACAAACTTACGACTTGTATTATAATGAAAAATTAGTAGTTGAAATAGTCATAATAATATTTGCTTAAGTTTGAAATTGATATTGCTAACATTGCTATTATATTTATTCAGTTTGGGATAGGAAAATTTGGTTGAACAGAAGGAATTTAAATGAGAAAATGGTTAATGGATGGTGTTTGATAGATGAAATAGAGTTCCAGTGGGAGGCAGCTGAGGTAAAAAATGATTCGTCAAACACAGAAGTTCATTCCAATACGGGATTGGACAGGGGATTTTGAATTGCAGGTTTTCTAGAATATAGGAGGGACATTCAGTACTAAATAGAATAGAAAGGAAGCTAGGAAATACTGGCATTGGAAGGATGGATAGAGCCATTTCAGCTCGGCGTAATGCTGGGTTGTGGACGTATCTTGTGATTACACAGTTTTTATGTTTCCATTCATGTCATGAAAATAGTACCAGTCAATATCTTTTGTTAATATTTTATGAGCTATATTGGGACTCCTTGGTTTGTAAGTAATAGCCAATTGCATTCAGAACTATAAATGGAGTCAATAGAGCATTACATCATAAAAGTTCATGAAGTTCCACTCCAAGTTACCGATAGTTAAAGGAGTTGTGACTTATAACTTGCGAAATCCAACCTCAACCTGAAGACTGGAGGACAAGCTACTGCAGGACATCCTGTTATGAATTCTATATTTATCAATTCTATTATTGGAATTACTTCTATTTTATTTATTTATTTTCTACTCTTCAAATTAACTTGTTTTTTTTCCACTAGAGGGAAATAGTTTTATCAACGAATGTTGCTTTTTTGTTATTTATAAAGTTTTATTCAGTTAGGGGTGTATTTTGTACGATACTATACGCCCCTCATAACCAATTTTTTAAACAAAATAAATAAAAGTAGATGTCTTTTAGACATGTAAGGTCCACCAGGCCCATCTGGTATTAAATATATTAAAAAAGATCTATATTGGAAATATTTGTTTCATTAGCAATAAAAATCCATGGCTTGATCAATACCTAATAAAGATGTAGAAGAACATTCTAAATTTTTTAGAATTATGTGTGTATACATACCTTAAGGTATGTTAGACTAAAAAAATAAAATAATTATTATTTAAATAAATACAATTTTATCCATTTAAGTCTCAAAACATCTTTTTATTCCTTTATTAGCCTGACGTTTCGGCCAATTCGGCCATCCCCAAGGACAATCTCAGTACAATTTTAGAACCAAATCATTCAAAAAACAAATTTATGCAGGCTATTCTGCCCAGGTCATTTATATCAGTCCACAAATTACCCTAATTAGTCAATTGTCCAAATTAAAATTATTTATCACAGCCAACATTCTTTGTTGAAATTTATCACAATTTATTGTTTGTGGACTGATATGAATGATCTGGACAGAATAGCCTGCATGAAGTTGTTTTTTAGATGAGTTGGTTCTAAAATTGTACTTGAGGATGGCCGAATTGGCCGAAACGTCGGACTTGTAATGGAATTAAAAATGTTTTGAGACTAAAATGGATAAAGCTTTATTTATTTAAACAATATTAACCAGTCTCAAGAATGTGTAAGGTTTATAAATGAAATAAAATAAATACAATGGGTGGAGAACAGGCTCACATACTTAATGAAATGATACTGATTTTTTTGGCTCTTGATTTCTCTTATATACATCATCTGTGTTTATTTACATATGGAGTAAGTATTAAGGCTAACAGTAAGCCTTGCCTTACCATAAACTATGTTAATATATTTTTCCATATGTGAATTAAATATCAACCTCTATGTTAGATTAGACAGCAAAGTCATAGTTGGCTGATTCATAATTTAAACCACGCCAGATTTATAGTTTAATATTTGGAGACCTTGATACAACTTAAAGATTTTTTTTAATTAGTAGTAAATCCTAAATGCCTCATAACAGTTTTAACTAAGTCATTTTGCCTTCTCATATTTCAAAATTTAAAAATATAGTTTCCTTTTATGTTTGAAAATTACATAAGTACTAAAAATGTAATTTTCCACTTTTTTAAAAATGAACTTTAAAAATGCCCAACCTCGGGGTTAAAAGAGTTTCAAGACAGGAAGAGACAGTGAAGAAAGGACGAAATTTTAAGGAAAGATAAAGAGGAACTAAAGCTAACTGAAGAAAGTGAACAAATGAAATAATGAAGAGTTCATTAATCGTAAACTAAATGCCCCCGAGGTTTCGGCTCATTAGCGGGGTGAGAAAAGTTCCCTTCCGCCTAAATACAAAGATGTGTCTAATTATGGCCCCGGGCAATGTCTTATAGCTTCTCCTCTTCTTTTTTGTTCTGCGTCCTTCTGCGTGTCTCCAAGATGCATTTCAGTAATAATTTCAATGCTGGTGAGTTATTCTAAAAAAAAAAAAAAATAATAATAAAAAAAAATACATTACTAAATTGGAATCAGTCTAATTCTCACGTGAGGGGTCTTTTGTCAATCTAGAATATCCTTTTTTTTTTTTTATTCTAAAGATCCAAATCTGAGAGAACGATTGACATCTTCACCAAAGAAAAACTGTTATTAGTAAAAAAAAAAAAACATAATCTCCCCATCTAATCAATATTTGATGTTAAATATATTTTCTAATAAATAAAATGAAGATAATCCGGTTGCTGTAGAAAAAAACCCTGATGAAGTTCTGCAAAGTGAGGCGGAACGTTGATTTACATTAAATATTTAATTATTATTTGAATTTTTTTGGTCATAGCCTAAGAGATGGGTACCTGACCCCATGGTTAGCATAAAGAAATGAAGCACAAAGTGGCAGCTGGGTGCACTCATCCTCTGTCAACTCTCCTAAGTCTCTCAGGACCAAAAAACTAAATGGTGGTCGAACACACTCTTCCACATCCTAAAGCCAAAGTCTCTTAAGTCGCGGAGATAATAAAATGGTGGAGGGAGGTTAGAGTCTAAAAAGTGGGTACCAGGCCAATCAATGGGTGGTGGGCATAAACAAATGAAATACGAAATGGTGGCCGGGCACACTCAGCCACTTCCTAAAGCCTAAATCTCTTGGCAGCCTTTATTTGTTTTGTTTCTCTCCACATTGTAAAAATTGCAAATGACTGGAATATGAGTTTTCATGCCCCTACCAAATTCCTGACATATATTTATCTACTGATGCGGAATTTTCTTCCAAGGTACTAACAAATGTGTTAAAATACACACACTTACATGAAACTTCATTAAATATCGTTGAAAATTCTAGGACACGCTCTGTTGTGTGGTGGGAATCATTAAAGGTGAGGAGAAACGACGGTAGTGTATAAAGGTTAAGGTAATTCCCCTCGGCAAATTTATACTGTAAGATGAAAATCATGGTTTGAGGCCTAATGCAGCGATATATTTAATGTTTTATAGCAACTCCTCAGGCGCTTTTTCTCCTTCTCCCTCTCTCCCTCTCTCTCTCTCTCTCTCTCTCTCTCTCTAACTTATTAATATTTCATGCAGTTATTCTGCATTTTCTTATCTTATTACGTGCTTTCAAATTAATAGGAGACTTCTCCTTATTTCTTGGCATAATTATATTATAAGTTTTTAATAGGATGGTTTCTTATAAGAAGTTACACTGAAGCCATAACTTTCTAACTTAAATTTATAAGTTTTTTTTGTTTTCCTTTTTCCATTCCTATAGAACTCTAATGCTTATATAAATTTAAATTTCAGTGAATTATGACATCCATTAGTCATTGTTGCATGAGATTGGTACTCATACCACTCAATTTATCCTGAAGAGGGCCTGCAGTTTAAGCTGAAGTTTTGAATTCAATTAATAAAAATTTTAATAGTTTTTCTCTATTTTTTGCGTAGATCTTAAACATCATGTGTTTTGACCAGACAGTCTCCATCTGATTTATAGGGGAGTAATGCCTGGGTCAAATTAGGATAATCCATTTCGGAAGGTGGTTGATTAAAGATAAAAAGAGCGAAAATATACAATATATTGATGAAATGAGTTGAACTATATTACAGAGAGGAGAGTAAGCCAAAAGTATATATAACATTGTTAGTTTATCAAAAAGAATTTAGGTAGTGGAAAATATTGCAGCTATGGGACGGTTGATAAAAATAGGATAAGGATATGTATTTTTGCACACTTCTGTATTTAGTAGGAGAAAGATAATAGCTTACTTGCTGTGAGCCCCATATTGATATTGATCACTTGTTGAGTGATGCTTCAAGATGGGTGTCCTGCTGCGACAGAGGTCCTGGCTCCATACTGGATTCTCCCCGTGCCACGCTCTGCTCCCTTCTTTCACCCAATTAAAGTGACCCCCCCCCCCCCCATCTTATTACCCTTAAACCCAAACCCTCAGGCCCGTGCACTGAACACCATAAATAAATTTCACTCGTTATATTCAGTTTTATTTGAATAAACTTTAAAACATATCTTTGTTAACTAGAACCAATGTTGTACGTGATTTCATAGCTTCCACATTTTCATCAAACACGACCATGTAGCGGTCGCAGCTGCACCCTGGTGCCTCAACCTAATGCAATCTCAAAATATTACAAAAACTATATATATTTTTATAATTTATTTATACATATATATACTACCACTAAATTTGCTCTTAGTTATAAAATTACACGATACCAACATGTGGAGAATCTACCCATTGATAGAACTTCAATAACATTTCTAAAAGAGGAAGATCTCGATGCTATTTTCTTTTCATACACCTAAGAGGATCATCAGGTAATGAAGGAGAAGCTAGGTTTAAAACAAGTGGGCTTAGGTGGTTGGGAAGTTCATCTGATTTCGGCCAAATCGGTAACATATGGAACATTTATGTTTTGATGGATGACTTGATTTGTGAAAAAGGATTTTGGACTGTATTAATTGGATACTCCATAAGTTCAACTCCGTATGTCTAGATAGGCCTTATTTAGTCAGGTAGATCGGTCTTTTGTAGTAGTTTGGAAGTTCAGACCGTTTTCTAGGAAATTTTGTAATAATCGGAATTGAGCAAGTAGTTTCCTGTCTTACAGTCTTCTGTGAGGATTCCATGCCAGTCAATTGTAAATTAAAATCTAAATAGTAAATATACAGCGCTTTTCAGCATTTTCTTTGAATTTTTTTTTATTTACCCACATTCTAAATCACTCTAAGGATAATTGTGGCGATATTTTTATAGTTTATAGTTCAAAAGGGGTGCTGTGAAATTATTGTATCCCAAATAGGGTACTACTATTTTTTTATCACCCAAAAAAGATCAACAGAATAGTGCTAAGCAGCCTTAACGGATTAGCTAGTTAGTAATTAGATAATATAAGATTATTAATTTTGTTTTATTTTATTAATTGTTTCGACCACTAGGGCCACTTACACTGGAATTACAAAGATGGTAAAAAAAAATTGACAAATTCACAAAGTAACATATACAAAGTGAGAGTGAGAAAGTTATAATTACAATTTACATTTTACAAAGTTGAAATCACAAAGTTACAATTAGAATTATTGACGTAGTCAGTAAATTACTATATTAAATTATGCATCTACTTATACTTGCTGGAATTAGAGTTAGACTATATTTGGTTATAGAATTTAATAGTTTTTAAAAATGAAAAAGCTTTGCTGTTGTTGTGGGATCTTCTTTCAACATGCCCGGTAAATCTGAAGAGAATCAGTGGGATTCGTGAGCAACGCATTCAGTGAGAATGTGCCTAACGGCGAGGTCGTTTTCGCAGTAGCGACACATTGGTACATTTTTTTTCATAAAATGAACATGGGTGAGTAGAGTATGGCCTATCTGGACACGGGTTAGAACTACTTCTTCTCTTCGTGGCATATTCATGTTTATAGCTTGTCGTTTCTCTGTCTGCTAGAACATTCTCCCAACATACTCCCAATATATTTAAATTCATAGAATAGAAAGGACATTCTTCAAATATGTGACTGACCGTAAGTACAGTGTTGCAGTATTGAAATTTTGGCGGTGGTTGCTTATTGATCAGATATCCATGAGTTAAATTCATATGGCCTATTCTTAATCTGGCAATAGCTACCACCTCTCTGCGATTGAAACAGTTTGATGTGGTCCATGGTTTAATCGTTTTTAATTTGCTTTACGGGCTTACATGGCTTTTGATTCTGACGAGTTCTGCAGTATACACCGAAGAATTTTGTTGTAACAAAAATAAGAGGATGTGATTATTTTTAACGACAACAGTACCTACTCATTCGACTGTTTTGGAACCATCTGTAAAAATGAAGTTCCAATCGTGGTGGTTAGTTTTAAATTGATTGAACTTTTTTTAATGTGGTTATTGCGGGCATATTGCAGCTGAAGTAGTTATTTTTGAATGTTGGGATTCTACCTGTGGATGATGTTCCTTCATTACTTAATCTTCTGTAATTCTTATGTCTCCTTTGTCATTCAAGTCGCTGAATTCAATGGAATGTTTTTTAATTTTTTTTTATTGTTGTTTTTTAAATAAGATTTTGAGATGTAAAAATATAAATCTTAATATTCCATCATTAAATCATTTTGCCTATAGATAAAATGTTATTCTGATCCACAGTAGTTAATTTTATTGCTGTTCTTACCTTATTTTCGGTGCACTTTCCAAGAAGTCCCCTGACTTCATACGTCTCAATAAGTCAATGAAACTTAAACAAATGTTGCTCAAATATCTATGCATTTATGAAAAAATTGCCTCACCTAAAATTTTCCCAGTATTAAATTGGAAGTGGCTGAAGAATTTATTTATTTTATTTTTATACCAGATCGGCCTGGTGGGCCTTACATGGTTGATATAACTTATATTATATATATATTTTTAACAGTTGATTATGAGGGGGTATAGTCATACAAATGACACCCCTAACTATATAAAATATTTTTATTAAAAGAAAAACAAATAATATTAAAGTAAATAGATAAGAATAATGCTTCTTAATAAAAGAGGAAAGTAAAATTAATAACAAAAAATAATGATATTGGTACACTTAAATAAAACAAACAATTGTCTGCTAATAGTAAAATGAAACAAGTCAATTTGAAAAAGGGAAGAGAGAAGAAAAGAGAGAAAAAAAATAATAATAATAATGAATAAATAAAATGAATAATAATAATAAGTAAATTGAGGTAGTGTGACTATGAATTAATTTTATATTTATTAGAAATTTATAAAAGAATGTCCTGCAGCAGTCTGGGCTTCAGTCTTCGGGTTGAGGTTGGGTTTCCCAGATTGTAGGTCACTGCTTCTTTTACTGCCGGCAACTGGGAGTGGAACTTCAGGAACCGTTTTTGATATAATCCTCTATTGACTCCATTTGTAATTTCCGATGCTATTGGCTATTTCTTATGAACCAAGGAGCATTAACTGCGATTCTTAGGACTTTATTTTGAAAAAAATTGTAGTTTTTTCCTTTTCGTGAAGGATGCCGCTCCCCAGACTTCACAGCCGTACATCAGCAGTGGCCTCAGGATTGTTTTAAATATAAGAACAGTTGTTTCCGGTTTTAGTTTAGAATTTCTGTTTAGGATAGGATATAGCATTGCTAACCTTGTATAAGTTTGATGTTGATATGGTGATTCCTGGCTGAAGAAAGTAAGAAAAAAATATTTCAAGAAACAAACCTACTTTTGAATAAAATAAAATTTGTACACTAACGTTCATTTGTATTGGCTTGTCCGAAGTATTTTTTTTTTTTTTTTTTTGGATAGTTTAAAACAAATTAACAACTAGTAAAAACTCACTTTTTCCCAATACCAAAAGAACGTCTGTAAGATTAGTTCTTCGGCTCACAAGTATTGGTTGATGGGAAAACCAATTACGGTCAATTCTTAAGTATTTGAGTGTTAAAAACCACACTCATCAAAATGATTAGACGCATTTCGTTTGGGAGGTTTTTTTTTTCACACTTTCCACCAATATACGGCCTGGTGTCGATGAGCATATCGCCAAATTAAATTGTCACCTATTTTTTGAGCCAGGGATTCAAACACAAGTTGAAAAACTCCTTTTAAGTAGTTTACTTTAGTCACAGTCTCATTCCCGGCTATGACCAGAGGTATCTATCACTGTAGAATTGTGACTGAGCCTCTTAGAAAAACATAATACTGTACGTTTTGTTTCAAAAATGATTTACTACGCCTTCGACAGGGTCTAGGTCTTCATTTTAGAGATCTTAGTAAATATTAAGTCCAGTTTAATCCTTACTAATGCGAACGGCATGGCCAGCTTGACCGATTAAGCATGCGGATAGCATCAGCCGATAGGTGCTATTTCGGAGTGACTAGGGATCTGGGATGTAGATCAATATCAAGGAATACAAAAACAAGATTGTTTAAAACAAAGATCAATCCAATGCTTACTTAGAAATTTGAAACCTGATCTCGAAGTATTTTTAAATTGTGACCGTTGGTGGTTGAAAAGGACCTGTATAAAGATCTTCTCTATCTGTCTCATTGTATAACAGTTATACGCTATTTCTGTTTGTGTTAAATTTGAAAGGAACAATACCAGTGAAATAAAAAAATTATAAAAATTGAATGTTCTGATAAATGAATAGCCATGAGTGTTTCATTAAATTTTAATGCACTTTCTCTCAACAGTTCAGTTTATTTCCTCTTGATAATTTAGTATAAAATGTGGTAATTTGCCTTTGTATACTCCTCTCTTAATGATTTAAAAATATATATGTTTTATACATGCGTTTTTGCCCGCAGATTAATTTAAATAGTTAAAATTAGTCTTTGTCCAATATAAAGATAGCCGCACGCATTCCGATCAACGACAGGTATAAATAGCACTAAATCCCATTCTTAACTTTATACAAAATTAACAAAATGGTTATGAACAGAATAAAAATTTAGTTATGTGTTATATTAAATATTATTGTGAAAGTTCTACGACAGTCGCTACGTGAAAGTGCGTTCGAGGAATGGGCTAATTGCAGGTGGCAGGGCATTGGAGTACGCCATTTCAAAGAGCAAATAAGTTTATATACGATAAACAAATACTTACGGGCTCTGAATGGTCCAATGCACTGAAATTAAATATAAATTATGCACTCCTACGTGGAGTCCCAGGTGTCAGCGGACAGGATAGAGAAGTTGGATCCCTTTGTCGCAAATGCAACAGAGAGACGGTAACACCAGCACATGTGCTGGGGAAATGCCCCAACAACTCCCT
>NW_027107593.1:721041-721344 GCF_000696795.3 Halyomorpha halys | reverse complement strand
TATTTGTTGTTTTATTTATTTACTACTTTGTCATTTTTTATATTCTAATATTTGTTATATAGGGGAATTTGTTGATAATATGAAATGAGGTTTGTAAAATTGAGGGGAAAGAAAAAAAAAGTTTGTAGACTGATATTAATTGTAAAAGAATACTGTGAACAAAAAAAAAATGTTAATTTTCAATTATATTGTATCATATCAAAAAATGTAACTTATATATGTCCGATCACGGATTGATCAGTATGCTGTGTAATGTAGCAACCCGATGTATTTGGGCAGCATGATTGAATAAATTTCTTTCTC
>NW_027107593.1:699898-719066 GCF_000696795.3 Halyomorpha halys | reverse complement strand
AAATTTTGGAACAAGAAAAATTATTAGAAGTATTTTACCCCAAACCTCAAAAGCCGCCAGAAGACCCATTCTCCTACCGTCCTATCTCTCTGTTACCTTTCATGAGAAAAATCCTTGAGAAACTCATCTTAAAACACCTGTACCCCATCCTTGATTCCAACCATGTAATCACAAATCACCAGTTTTGATTCCGAACATCCCAGGCCACTATTTAGCAATGTCATCGTGTGCTTGATGTTGTCTTGATGATCGTCTTCATTGGAGCGCGGAATCTACTGCTTGGGAGTTTTTCTTGATGTAGAACAGACTTTTGATCGAGTTTTTGACAACAAGGACTGCTATACTAGATCCGTAAATTTCTATCCCCTATATACTTCCTTATTATCCGTTCTTATCTCTTCAAAAGATTATTTCAAGTATATAACAATAGCGGTTGTTCATCCTCAGTCTGCTGGTGTACCTTAGGATAGTATCCTTGGCTAATCCTCAATACAGTTTTTGCAGGTGATCCCAACCCATTCTAACACTACATGATCATTACATTGTATCCCAAATCCTCCAATCCCACATCACAACCCTTGAAGAATGGTGCCAAAACTGGAGGATTAAAATTAATTCCAATAAATCCCACCAAATCACATTTACCCTTCGTCGTAACCCCATGGCTTCTTACCCTATAGTACCCTTTAATAATACCACTCTTATTCCTGTCGAACCGATCGGTTACTTAGTACTACATCTGAACAAACGACAGACACGCAATCATACTCAGGAGTTCTATCAATGGTTAGATTCTCCACACGTTTGTATCATGTTATTTTATATCCAATACAAATTTCACTTGATGTAAATAATTTTATACAGTTGTAAATGTCAATAAATAGAATAAAAAAAGTATTTTTTCTGAAAGCTACTAACATTGGAACCAGACTATTTATCAAATGAAAGGCTCTTTTGGAAAATTATTTCGGGAAAGTATTGCTACGATTTTGGAAAAAAATCTTTCTGAAACGAACGAGGATAAATCTGAACTCAAGATAGGGTGGTAAGTAATAGTTTTGTGATCCGTGCACCGAACCAGAGATTTTGTTACTTATTAATATTTAGTGGATAATTAAAATTCAATTTTTATTTAACTTTTATCAACACGAAACTGTATTGTTTTTCCTTGTGTAATAATTTAATATAATTCCAGATAGTATTGGCTAACAATGCAACATAATAATGGTTAGTTAATAATTCAATTGTTTTTGTTCTATGAAACCCAACGGGGAATAGAAGCCCGCTGATCGGAGCTGATCATTGACAGTGGCTGGTGGGTTCATGAAAAACTAATAACTGCCGACATTTGCACTTAGCATGGCCCCCATATATAAACAGTTTATAACTTATTCGCTCTCTATAGCTGACAACCAGGGGCGATATAGAATTTGCTAGCCGAGACAATGGCACACACCGTGTACCCTCATACAAGATTAACCAAGCCTTCTCTTTTACCTTTTGTAGCCGTTCCCTTTTGTCCCAGTTTCCCTTTGTACTTCTCTGCATTGATTGCACTTTTCACCTAATTGGTACCTTTCAATGGTCACCTCGAAAGTAAATATTTGCTTTGGATAGTTATATTTTCTTTGTTTGTCATTTTTTGTCCAAAGACAAAAAACAAAAAAAAAAACTCAGTACAATTAATGCTTGACGTATGGGTCCATTTTATTCTCTTGTGAGATCCTACTATTTGGAAGTAGGCAAAAAAAAATCCTCTGTTTCATTCAAGTAGATTTTTATTTTCATTCTGTGACCGTTCGCGGTTTTGAATCATTGATGTGACAATAAAAACATGTTTCTAACAAGAATGAGTGTGATGCAGGACTTCAGTGACAGCGCTCATGAATTTTCTTTATAATGTCCGTTTGCTTCTGGTGGAGATAGAGGCTTATATATAATTTTTCGTACTAACCAACTGAGCTCTTTTCTGTGTTACCCGTCGTTCATAATTGGTAAGAGCTCTCCAATTATAGCATATTCATTCAAAGTTAATAATTGTTCTAGAGAGCAGGGTCACTGCCTAAAATAATTTATTCCAATTTCAATATACTTGGGACAGGTTCCAAACAAGTGAAACGTATCTTAGTTTTCGTCGCAGATACAGATCAGGCTGTTATAACTTTGTCAGTTGGTTAATATTTGAGGGGTTAAGGGTATTTGTAGACGTGAAACCATATTTGTTACAATTACTTTAACATAAATCCTGTATTGCTAAACTATAGGATTGTTAAAATCATTTTTTCATAACGTACTTTTTAAAATTATTATTACTTACACGTTTTATTGAAATTTCCACACTTACTTTATGTGTTGTTATGTTTTTGTACGGATCTATTTCTTTTTTAATTTTAAATAAATATGTATACTTTTTTATTCATTGCCTTCGACAAATTCAGGCCAAAAGTCTAAAATTCTCACAACTTATTAGTTTGATTTTCATTTGTATTCTTTCTTAATCTTAATATTAAATACTCTCATATAACCTTTATCTTCTTATAACTTAGACTACACAGTTTCTTTCAGCAATATTTATATATTTATATTGTTGGATATTTTTTGATTTTGTCATAATCCATATTATTATTACTTTTGTTCCTTATCGTTTTATTTTTTTTTGTTCTTAGCTCTGAGGAAGACCTGGAATTTCTGGCCGAAACATTGGCATTAATAAATAAGCTTTTACATATTTGTGTTCTTTACTGACCGCACCGCTTCATGAAATTATATCGTATCATATTGTCGGAGTTGTCGAGTGAGTGAGGTTAGTTGGTCTTAGACGGCTTTCCAACTTGATAACCACGCTACAGAAGGCCCTCGACAATGCATATTCGGTTTTTAGGAAGTAAGGAACGACCTTACTGATTGGTCACTGACGCAGGTAGAGGAGAGGATCAAGGCAGAAGGTAAAGAGGGTCGAAGGTAGAGTTCTACTTGCCGAGATGAAGCGGACGGACTAAGATTGTTGGGCAGGAGAAGGTAAAGAGGATTAAAGAAGACAAACCATAGTCCTGGGTAAACGTAAACAGAAAACCACTCTTTAAAGAATAGAATCGACAATGAACCAAAACTATCACAAGCAGGCTGTGGATCAAACAGCGATTTGGGTTTTGTTTTTATTCTGATCCCTCTAAAAATGAAAACAATACAATAATAGGTATTATTATGTATGATTACATAATTCGATTTGGTTACAACCTTTTTATACCAATGGTGCTTGAAGGTGTATATTGAGATACTTATCTGGTTTTCTGGAGTGTCGGTTCCATGTGTTCGATTATAGAAAATTTGGAGCTGAGGGGCCTCCTATATCGATTTGGTTTTTTTTTTTCCGTATCCCCCTAAAATTTAAATTAGTTTCTTGTGTGTACATATGGTGAAGTGTGCCATATGTACAGCTGGCTTTTGTGGTACCTTTGATTGCCTTTACGCATTATAAGGTAGGAGAAAATCTTAATTAAGGATGTAGGCTTGATTGGCTTACGCCAGTAGATTATTGGAGCGGGGAGGGGCCGCTGGTAAACCGTCGATTTGGGCTTTTTTTTTCAAAACCCCTACAAAATTTTAATGGCATGTTTATGAACAATGTACTTTCTCCTTTTACTGTAGAACATCTACATTCTAAGGAGTCTTTTGGAGTATATTATTTTTGTTGTCAGTATTTATAGAAGTGTATAATGTGTTGGGGCACACATTATTTCTGAATTTAACAAACTTAAATCTAATAAAAACTTAATCCTAATACTACGTGACCTTACGTAGTGTGTTGCAAACGCACCGGAGGGGGAGAGGTGTTAACGTGTTGAATAACGGATTCGTGCAGTACTGAAGTGAATCGAAAAATTTGATGTCGTCGCTTGGTGAACTCCGGTACAGTTGGGAGCTCGAACAATTGATGCAGCTCCAGTGGCCTCTTTCTCCTCCACGATTTTGTGCGTACGATTTTCCTCAATATCGAATCCTGAACAGTTTGAAGAAGACGCTGGGTTCCATCTGATATGTGGGTAAACAATGGTGCCCCATAGTGCTGGTCTCAGAATACTTTTGTATATCTGCAGCTTCAATCTCAATGAGAGAGCCGGAGAAGTGAGGAGGTGGTTGAGACGATATGACTTTAGTCTTACTCTTCTCCCCTTCTGATATAAATGGGCAGAGAGCTTAAGATGACGGTCTAGCTTTACGCCCAAATATACGATAGAGTTGGAAGGTGAGCTCACCGTATTATTCACATGGAGAGTCTTCGGCAGTCTTGATCTCTGGTGCGCTGTGTGCGCGAACACAACACAGTCCGTTTTGGCTGCATTGAGTGAGATGTTCAAGTAGCCCAGGTTTTGAACAATCTCGGAGCATACTGCTTCAGTAGTAATGTCGTCAGCGTAAGTGGCGACCATTGCCTTCTTGTAGTTCTTGCCAACCAGATCAGCAGTATAAATTGAAAACAGGACTGGCTAGAGGACTGCTCCTTGAGGCACTCCGCAAGTCAGTGGGATAGATGTTGAGTGTTCTTCACGAACCCGCACAGCGACGGTCCTGCTGTTTAGAAATGAGGCGACCACACTGTAGAGCTGTTCCGGGCACTCTAGGTCCACGAGCTCACGACATAGAATGCCGTGAGACATGGAGTCGAATGCCTTTGTGCAGTCGATGGATATCATGGCCGTTGCCTCATTTCGGTTGAAGGGGGTATTTACCTCATTCTGGAGTTTCATTAGGTGATGATCTGTGCTGAGGTGAGCTTGGAAGCCGGTCTGTTCAAAATGAATTACGGAGTGTTCATAGCAGAATTCCCGAAGGTAATTAAGAATGATCTTTTCGTAAACCTTGCCGAGATGAGGCAACAGACTGATGGGCCTGTAGTGATCCACCTCCGTTCCAAACTTATTCGGCTTGAGGAGTGGACACAAGATGACATGTTTCCATTTATCGGGGAAGTATCTCAACCTCAAGCACGAATTGTACAGGTTCGTGAGATGAGCGATCCCCTTCCTTGGCAGTTGCTTGAGTAAGACGGTCTGCACCCCATCATGGCCTGGGGCCCTATTGCCCTGCGTTCGTCGAAGTATTGCCTTTAATGTTTTAGGAGAGACAAACATGAAATTGTCTTCTTTAGGCATGGTTGGTTCTGACATCGGGTCTCCCGTTCGTTGTTCTATATCATGCCGATAGTGTTCTGCCAGTACCATAGCTTGCTCGGCATGAGTGAGAAGGCGATCTCGATCGTGTAGGCGGATCGCTGGTGACTTTTTCGTGGCCGCATTAGTTAGCTTCCAGAACTTGCGGTTGTCGCCGTGCGTGGCTCTTAAGCAATCATGCCAATTTGCAGTTTTCCATTGACATATTAGGTTTCTTATTTGAGTGGTGATCGCATTAAGGGCTGCCTTGATGTTCGGGTTTTTGGAACGGTAATAGCTATTTTTTAGTGTCCCCCTACTCTCTAGCAATTCCCGAGATATAGCTTTTGAAACAATAACAAAATAGCATCGGGACAACGATAAATTAACAATTTGTGGTTTTATTTGGTCAAATATCATAAAAACTATTACTCCTATGAATATAAACATCATAAACCACTCTATAGTACATTAAATTAGAATTAATTTGAGTGCTAATAGACATTTGTACGTCGCATGATTTTCAAGATATAGATTTCTCAAAAGAAATTATTCAGTGCATTTCTTATGAAACGTTGCTTTTTAAAAAGCTATATCTCGGGAACTATTTAATGTAAATTGCTCTATTGGGGCTCATATTTGAGTAA
The DNA here is from genome assembly GCF_000696795.3 of Halyomorpha halys. Taxonomy (NCBI): domain Eukaryota; kingdom Metazoa; phylum Arthropoda; class Insecta; order Hemiptera; family Pentatomidae; genus Halyomorpha; species Halyomorpha halys. The sequence continues at coordinate 713,269 of NW_027107593.1, read as the reverse complement.
ATATACATTACTTTAAATGATAGGCTCTTAGATTTTCTAGTGTTGTTTGTAGATTTAAAGATATAAAGCTCTGAATGAAAATTTTTTTAACTTTTTGAAAAAGTTGCTATTTTTTATTCCCTCTTACTATACTTGGCAGACTCATCAATTTTGACTAATAATTATAAATAGTTTTCATTAAAGTGATAACAATTTAGGTGAAATAACTGAATTTTTTTTCCCCGGCTCTTGTACAAGTCGAAGATAGAAGAGGCGAAGTAGAGAAAGAGAAGTACAGACGTTAACCTATGGTGATATCCAGACCATGACCTCTCTTAGACGTCTAGAAATCCCTCACAAAGGTCCTTTAGTGAATGTAACATAATCTTGTAGCAACACTACATGAGAGACCGCCTGAATAAAAGCAAAAAAGAAGAACAATATTTTTTTTTAATTTATCATTATTGGTTAACCGCAACTAAATATATTCACTTTTTATTAGAAAAACAACACACGCTCGAATTGGTCAAAAAGGAAACTTTTATGTTCCTTTCTTTGTCAATGAAAACTTTTGAGCCTAAGAGACGAAGGTATAAACTGAACAACTTCCTCTTGTAGTCTTTACTTATTCAAATAGGTGTCGTATACAAATTTTAGAACTGTCTAACTCTTATCCAACTGTATTTATGGTTTTCGGTTTAGCTGTATCTGCATCATTTATTATTATGTTTTAGAGTTGGAAAACAACTTTTAACAAATTTAATAAACTAATTAAAATAAAATTTAGTTGAGAATCAGACTAAAGAACCATTAGTACAACAGCCCAAGAAAAAAAAGCAGTTATCTCACCCCAATTTTTGATTACTTTAATGAAAACATTGTATAATTACTAGTCAAAATTGGTGAGTCTGCCAAGTATAGGTAGGGGGAATGAAAAATGGTGGCTGTTTCAAAGTGAAAAAAAAAAACTATTTTTTCATTCGGAGTTCTCGTAAAAAGTAGGAACAACACAAGAAAACCTAAGAGAACGTCATTTAAAGAAGAGTAAATTCGCTAAAATATGAGCCCTAATCGAGTTATTTACGTTAAATAGTTTTCGAGACATAGCTTTTTAAAAAGCAACGTTTCAGAAAAAAGATTAAAAAAAAAAAAACGGACGTATTGAAAGATCAGTAGTTAGTGAATTTATTTTAAAAAATTTATATCTCAAAAACCATTTGACGTTCAGATGTCAATTAGCACTCAAATTAAAGCTAGTTTAATGAGCTATAAAGTAGTTTATGATGTTTATCTTCGTAGGAGTAATGGTTTACATGAAATTTGCTAAAATATTATAGTTGTTCGGACAAATTTTCATTTGCCAAATTTTTATTCATATGTGAATATCATAAAAACTACTACCCCTACGAAGAAAAGTCTCATGAACTACTTTATAGTAAGTTAAATTTCCTTTGTTTTTAGTGTTTGCAGACATATGTGCGTCTTATGGATCTAGAGATATATTTTTTCAAAAATCCAACATTTTATACGAACAAATAAAAATTAACATTTTGTCAAATATCATAAAAACTACTACTCCTACAAAGATAAACATTATCAACTATTTTGTATTAAATTTAACTAGCTTTAATTTGAGTGCTGGCAAACATCTGCATCTCCAATGGTTTCTGAAATGAAGTTTTTTCATAAATCAAACTAATTGTCCGAATAACTATAAATCAATTTATTTTAGTAAATATTATGAAAACTACTATTCCTACGAAGGTAAAGGTCATAAACTTCTGTATAGTACTTCAACCAGCTTTAATTTGAGTGCGTCTGTACGTCACATAGATCCTGAGATATAGATTTCTCAAAATAAATTAACTAACCACTAATCTTTCAGTAGATTTTTAAGAAATTTTGCATTTTAAAGAGCTATATCTCGAGAACTATTGGACGTAAATAGCTCTTTTAGGGCTAATATTTCAAAAAATTTACTCTTCATTAAATAATGTTCTCTTAGATTTTCTAGTGTCGTTGGTAGTTTTTTAGATATAGATCTAAAAGAAGTACCTTTTTTCCTTCCCGGCTCTTGTACTACATTATTATCGCTTACCATCGTGTTGTCTGTTGGAGTATTGAGGTATTGAGGCAAGGTCTTCACAGTTCATAGAAGTAACAATTTGTATCAAAGTTTGTATCATTATAATTTCAAATCAATGGGCGCTTGTGCTGCATCTACACGTTTGTGTTCAGTTAGCATTGTTTTAGAACTGCTAACTGACAAATGTTTGTGCTCTCTGTGTTTTAGTTAATTAAAGAATATTCTCAACCTTCAAGTTCAATAATTAATTCTAGATTAATATGATAGATGCGGTGTAAATACACTGTTTCAAATAAGCTTAGCATTTAATTTTTGGTTTAACATAACACAAATATATATTTCTTAGTACATTAGGGATATACATGATGTTGTGTTAAATGTAAAATGTTTTACCATATTAAATGTTATAAGTGTAGGATTGTGAGTAGCCCTATTTAGAGTTATGTTAAATGTTGAATGCATAAGAGCTCCTACCGGATTTTTTGAGCAACTTGTTTTATATCCTATCTTCCTAAAACTTCATGTTATTGTTTACTTCTTAATTTTGATTAAAGTAATTTATTTCAATATGCTTAAAGTGGATGTTGTGTGAAAGTTTGGCTACTGAGTACCTTGTTTATCTTCTGACTTGTGAGGAAGCGAATTTAGATGAGCTAATTGACAACTGTCATTATATTATTATAATTGTCATCCATTGCTTTATTAGATTTAAAAACATCCAAACACAACAACAAACAAAACGGTGATGAGCTCAGCTGGTCTGTTGCGTGACGTCATTTTCCCTTTAACAGACCTAGTAACAGACTCTTAACCATGTTTTATGTTTTTAACGTGGTTAAAGAAGGAAATATTTCCCAATTTAACATAATTTTTTTCCATTTAACATGTTAAACTAAAGATCATGAATACCCCTATTATATGTCCAGGTAATGGAATTAACAAGTTTCTGATACGAATTCTAAAACGAAGGTTGAATATATAGGTTGAGAAGTACTACTTCTATGACCTTTTATCATCTACATCTTGTTTGCTGATATTTAATTTTCCTATCACTGAGCCTATGTTAATTTTGTTAATTTGTATAATGAAAATCATGTAAATCGAATAAAATAGCCGACAAAAGTAAGAATAACAAAAACCATCTAGCATCCGTTTGTTGCTTCCTTTGTTTGCCAAGCATTTGAGCAGGTTTTGTTTTTGCGGCAAGTGGCAAACGTGTAAATACAGCATAAAATAGATAATTAACATGAATAATAAAATTCTTAGATTCCCTTTAGGAAGTATACGTTGCAACTTTAAGAATTTCTGAGAGTTCTAGTCGTAAGTAGAGAAGGACCTTTTAAGAGTAGTGATGACATTTGGTTGATTGAAGGTTTTTATTCAATTTCCTGATAGACTTCAAGGGTCATTCAAATTGGAAGTTTTTTTTAATCATTTATTTATTGTTATTTAAACTGTATAACATATATACAACAAGTAAATTTGCTGTAGGTGACATAGTGACATGAAACAAACATGTGGAGAACCTACCCTTTGATAGAACACCAATAACATTTCTAGAGGCCAAGATCTCGAGGCCATCTTTTCAGACGCCTAGGAGGATTATTAAATAATGAAGGAGAATCCAGGTTAGAAATAAGTGGATTTGGATGGTTGAGAAGTTTTCCATGGAAGAAATGGTATCTGGTTTTGGCCAAATCGGCAACATATGGGACATTGAGGTCATGATGGCTGAATTGATTTGTGACAAAGTAAGGAGCATTAAGGTTTTTACGAAGGATTTTGGATTATAAGGATTGGATTCGGGAGGAATTTGATGGTTTAGTGGAGCCCCAAAGCTCAACTCTGTATGTCCAGATAGGCCTTATAACAGTCCTGTAGATCAGTCTTTTGTAATGGATTGGCAATTTAGACCGTTTGTCTAGTAAATGTAGCAATAGTCGGAATCTACGAGCAGTTTCCTGCCTTTTCAGTCTTGTATGAGGATTCCATGTCAGTCGTTTGTCGAGATGTAGTCCTATGTAACGGATCTGTTCGACAGGAATTAGTGGGGTATTAATTAAAGGATACTGTAGGGCAAGAGGTCATTGGTGTACGACGAAGGGTAAATGTGATTTGGTAGGATTTATTGGAATTAATTTTAATCCTCCAATTTTGGCACCATTCTTAAATTGCAAGTTTAACTCTTGATCCATCGCTTTTGAGAATGAAAAACAATCATTTTATTATATGTTTCAAGTTAATTACTAATTAACTAATTACAAGTAAGTAATTAACTCTCCTAGTAATAGTTGAAGTTTTTTTTATACAATTACTAGCAGACCAATGCTATATTTAATGACGTATACAAATTAACTGAACATTATTGAAACTTTTATATCAATTGATATGTGGATGAAGTGATAAGGTAACTATAGTAACATAAATGTTAACATTTATTTTAACTTCGCTGTGTATTTGTTTATAGTGGACTGATTTAGATTTGTTTTTATTATTCGTTAAGACAATTAGATTATCTATAATATTTTCATGTATATATACTGCCTTAAATATTTATATTGTTCATAAACCTTATTTTGCTTCGTTATTAGTAATGTATTAAAACAATTCAGAATGTCTGACCTATCAAAGTTTAGTAAAAGATTCTTAAGGAACGAAAGAAAGTTTATATTCACTTTTAGAACTTCAAGAAACCCTTAAATACGAATTTTCGAAAACATCGGAAAATTGAATTTTTAGGTCTAAAATTTTCACCTTTTATTTATTTTTAAAAATGAAAAAATATATATAAATAATTAAAAAATAAGAAATAAACAACGAATATACACCAAACTTGTTTCTATAAACTGCACCAAAGGGAAACAGGATTTAAATCTAATTTAACAAATTAGAACCGGCGATATAAATATATAAAATAAAATGTTTAAATTATTTTCTTCACTTATGAGGGCATTAAATCATAATTTTGTTAATGTAAGGTAAAATAAGAGGCATTTAGCTTTCCAATGGTTGCATAGGAATTGGATAAAATGCAAAGGAGAGAACGATTATATGAACAATGAAAAAAAAAATAATGCTCATAAATCACGGTGACAAATCTCTAATCTTTTAATAATGGTATTTGAAAATTTCAGACGACGCTAAAACAAATATAATATGTTTTTTCCTTAAAAAAATAAATAAATAAAATAACATTTTTGACCTACTTCATTAATATCCTCATTATTTTTTTAAATATAACTTTTTTTTTAAATATTTATTAATTGGTATTTACAACTGTACATTATAGTACATTTAGTAAATCTGATCTAAGTTAAATTGGAGTGTTACAGGCGTGTAGGGAAACTACCCATTGGTAGCACTCTAATGACATTTTACATTAGCTGGTCTCGTGGCCATCTTCTTTTCAGGCACCTCGGAGGTTTGTTAGGAATGGAAGAGGATGCAAGATTAGAAACTAGGGGGTTTAAGTGGTTAGAAAGTTTATAATGGAAGGAGTGATATCTGGTTCGGGCTAGATCGGTTACATAGGGAACATTAAGGTCTTTATGTATGATTTTATTTGTGACAAAGTAAGGAGCATTGAGGATTTTACTAAGGATTTTGGATTGTAAGGATTGAATACGAGATGAATTCGAAGGTTTAGTGGAGTCCCAAAGCTCATCTCCATATGTCCAAATTGGCCTTATTACAGTCATGTAGATCAGTCTTTTGTAATGTGTTGGAGGTTTAGACCGTTTGTCTAGTAAGTGCTGTAATAGTCGAAATCGACAAGCAGTTTCCTGTCTTTTCAGTATTGTGTGAAGATTCCAGGTTAATCGTTTGTCCAAGCAAGGATCTGTTCGACAGGGGTAAGAGTAACATCATTAAATGAAACTGTAGGGCAGTCAGTAGGTTTGCGACGAAGGGTAAAGGTGATATATGGGATTTGTTGGAATTTATCTTAATCCTCCAATTACGACAGCATTCTTCGAGGGCTGTGATATGGGATTGGAGATAAATATAACTTTTAGTAAATAAAAAATCATTTAATAGAATCAGTAATATTTTTTTCTTATGCTTTAGAATAACACAAATCGACTGGCATATAATAACCATGAAAAAATTGTATACTTTTGGAGTTATAAGCCAAAAATGCTTTATTTTGTTAATAACTTTTCTTAACCTAAAATCAGGCCAGTATTGTCATAACCTTCCCTTTAAGTTTGTTAAATTCAGAAATAATGTGTGCCCCAACACATTATACACTTTTATAAATTCTGACAACAATAAATAATACACTCCAAAAGACTCCTTAGAATGTAGATGTTCTACAGAAAAAGGAGAAAGTTCTTTGTTTATAAATACGACATTAAACTTTTGAAGGGGTTTTGAAAAAAAAAAAAAAAACCTTCCCGGTAAAATCCTGAAAATTTACCGAAATAAAGTACCAACAAGCAAATATTGGTTTTTATCAATCGGATTCGCATCTATTCTTCAATATTCTTTTAGAAAAAAATATGAAATAATAATTTATGGATATGTACCGTCATACATTTTACAATGGTAATAATGTGTTAACTTTGCAGGAAGGAATGGGTAAGGTTCGGATCCTGGACGGCGGGCTGGAGGTGAGTGGGCAGAGCTACATCCTGGGCAGCCTGGTGGCCAGCAGCATCAGGTCCAGGCCCAACAGGCCAATCCAGATCAGGGCATCTCACAACATATCCATCGCCACTAACCAGAACCATGCCAGCAACAGTATAACTCTTGGTTAGTCTTAGTTATCATAGCTCATTCATAGATTAAATTAGTCATATTCTTCCCAATTGCAGTTCACTTCATAAGCTTCGTGATTTACCGAAAAAGTTAATTTGTCCCAAACAAGATGATATTGTTCTAATGATTTTAAAAAATAAATGTTGCTGAAAAGGGCCAAAGAGCGAAAGAAGAAAAATGGATAAATATACTTTAAGATTAGCTATAAGATTTTTCTTAGCTTCTTATGCCTGAACCTAATACACTGTCAGTGTCACTATACAATTTCATTACAATATTGTGGAAAAAAAAAACAATGATTCGCTAATAATTATTGATAATTTCACAATTTTTCAATAAATAAATTCTTTTATTCATCCTAAGGCGCTTTTCTTTAGAATAACATTACAAAAATATTTAATGGGTTTTAGAGCACTAGAGTAAAGGGAAAAAACAAAATAAATATAACATAATAAAAAAATGAAAAATAATAATAAAATAAAAACAGAAAGTGTACATTTATGATAATACAAATAAAACTATTAAAAAATCCAGACTGATACTAATGATGCTGGACTAGTCTGTATTGATGACTGTGAATTTAATTATTCCAACCATATTGCATTTGTCTTTTTGTTTCCTTTATGCTCTGTGTAATCTATTTCATACTCCATTGAGTGATTTAGAATTTTTTTTTAATTATTTATTTAATGTAATTTACAACTGTACAAAATAATACAATAAAAAAATATGTTGTTGATTTCATATACACTTGAAAATCTTGGGAACGAACCACCCATTGGTGGTACTTCAAACGTTAATTTAAATAAGAAGGTCCCGTGTCCATCTTCTTTTCAGACAGCTCGGAGGATTATCAGGGATTGTTAAGGATGAAAGATTAAGAATTAATGGGTTAGGAGTTTGGAATGAAAATACGCATATCTGTTTTGGGTCAAATCTGCAAAGAATCTCCAAAAAGATTTTGGATTGTAACGATTGCATGGGGGAAGAATTTGATGGTTTGGTGGAACCCCAGAGCTGAATTCCTTATGTCCAAATTGGTCTGATTATCGTAGTGTATACTAATTTTTTGTAGTGAATGGGAAGTTTAGAGCGTTTGTCAAGTAAGTGTTGTAGCAATCGGAATCTACGAGCAGTTTCTTGTCGTTTCAGTCTTGTGTGTGGATTCCAAGTAAGTCTCTAGTCAAGATGGAGTCCTAAGTATCGAAGGTGTTGGTTCAGAATTTAAGAATGTAAACCTAAAAGTCTGCCTAGTGCAAAGTGGACCACTTTGACCATAGGATAAAATCATGATATTACTATATACGTTTTTTACTATAACTCATTTTACGTAGTACTAGTTAAAATCAATCATAAACTGATCATTAGTACCATTCTATTTTTTTTTAAACAATTTGATCACACAAAGCACAAATATATTTCAATATTTAATTCCACATCGTTTCACTTAATTGATATTTTTTTTAACTAGTTTGTTTAGGTCCGGTTGCACCATCACAGTTAAAACTTCGATTAGTGAACTATCGGTTAATGTCAATAATTATACCTTGCGTCACAAAAGTTAACCTTCTAATCTTGCGGTAAACTTTACCGGCGAATGATAGCCTGAAGCAGGTTTAACTGAGATTTAGAGAATATCTAGGGTTAAGTAGGTAACCATACAAGGAACCATGTATAGTTCCAGATGGATCAGTTGTCTAGCTAAGGTGTATTTTATTACAACATTTCTTTCTAAATTCAAGAAAGTAGATTTGATTTAGATAGATGATTTGACAAACGACAAAAACCTCAATGAATCAGTTGCTCAGGTAATATTTAAAAAAAAAATTAGTATTCCATCCTCAACCAAATCATTTTTTATAGTGTTCGGATGAAGAATTTTCTAACCGATACTGACCGTCAAAAGTAGCTGTTGAATCAATTTCAAATATAATCTGACCCACAATTTCTATCATTAGAGATAGCAATTGCGGAGTTTGGTAGTTTTAGGTAACCTCGGTAACCTGTTTAGCAAAACTGTAGACCAGAAATAGGTCGCTAAGTTACCGCAGTTTAAATAAACTCTTGGACAAATCTAAGTTATAGAAATCTTAAGTTTACCGGAGATTGGTGCAACCGGCTCTTAATAACATCTTAAGTGTAGCTAGGAAATATTTTGATGAGAAAATAAGATATCATATTAAGTATACCAAATACTATACTATATCTAATATATATATATATATATAGTGAGAAGCGATACATATACATAAGTTCATCATGATAATTACTTGTAATGAATTTATCTTTGAGGAGGATAGAATAAAAAGAGTACAAATGATTATCTGGCTAAAAGTTAGTTATTTTTAAATTTTATTGTGACGGAACCAAAGTTACTATCAAATATTTTTAAAACTAATTTGTATCTTTTCTGTATCTTTCAGTTCCTTCTTTATCTGATGCTCTTTCCTATGGATCTCAATTCCTATATCCATCCGTCACTCAAGTACCCTTTCCACCTTTAAATCCCGCTTATTCCATTATTTTCTTACTATACGGTTCACGTTGAATTAAAATAGATAATCCATATTTATTAAAACATTTTAAAAACTTCTGCATGAACTATGGCATTGTTTATATCGTAAGTTTACTTTTTCTGTTAAAAGAACTGAATATTACATTAATATTGTTTACATCGGGACCTGCTCGTGCTATACTTCAGGTATCCCGAGTGTATTTTACGATGATAATTAAAATTATTATTGTGGAAAAGTGGGCTGAAATTGTGAGACTTTCTGCTCATTAGCATGCATATATTTTCCTTTCAAATTAAAGTGTTAATCTCTGAAGGGGCAAATCGTGTTAGTGCGTTAATTGATATTGACTATAAAAGATAACAGAGGCTGGGTGGTCTCATGGCTTATATAATATGGCTTATCTGCTGTGTGACGTCTTCGCCGCCGCAGTGACGTCTTCTAGCCGCTTTCCGTTGCAGGTTCAGCGGCTGGCTGAATAGTGAAAACCATGTATCCTTGCCTGGTGTCTGAAAGACGTCTTTCCTCTTCAGTGGCTGGTCAGCGTGTTCTGGACTCTGGCATGATGGTAGAGGCAGGCCAGGTCCTAGCTTGCATGCAACGATAGATTATTTGGGCGGCATTGCGGTGGCGACGTTTTCGGGGTCTTCCGGTGTCCGCAGCAAGGGTAAGCTCCAAAAAATGAGACCCCCAACCCCGACTTTATATAAAACCAAAAAATGACCGAAAAATTCGGATTACTTTAATCCGACAAATATCATTTGTAATTTTTTATAATTTAATAATTATTCTTTACTGTAAATCCCTAAAATCCATTAAATATTTTGTATTATTATTCTTAAGGGATGAGTCTCTGGATTAATAAAAGATTTTATTTATTTAAAAATTATGATATCAATAATTATTTTGGAATCATTGAGAATTTCACAATTTTGTCAATATTGAAGCATAAATTTGGTTCAGGCACAGGTAGATAGCAAAGAAAAATCTTTTAGCTAATCTTAAGCTATTGTTAAGAAACTAATCTTGCAGATCACTTCACCCTAACTACAAACTAAAGTTTAAGATTTACTTATTTATAAATGAATACGTCACTTAAACCTTGAAATAACTTAAGCACGACTTTGAAGTACACAAATGACAAACAAATATTGACATGCGTAGAAAGGACATTACTTTGCGGCTTTCCCCTCCCGTATATTTACACTCAGTTAGGAAAGCGCTGAAAGGAGTACAGACGAACAAAGTACAGCTAAGAGATCCCTTTTATCCTTCCTCATTCCATTCTAGGACTTCAAAAGTCATATTTCACCAAATGTTTATGGGTTACAACCGTTAGGGTATTTCAATAGGATTATCTTGCGACGGGTCAGAATCTAGTTTGTGGAGTTAGGTTACAATAACACAGCTGGCTGAAGGAAAGAGTTTTTTTTTTTTTTTTTTTAATGGATTTTAATTATTTTTATTCTTGCTTTATAATTCATTGATAATAAAGTTTTGTTAATTATTAATTTTCTAATTTAATATTTTACATTCGATTATAGTGACTGAGTTTGAGGGTTAGGAGGATTTCAGAATTTTTTTAAATTGTAAAACGATGAGAGGTAAAACAATATGGACATAACTTGAATCGATTTCGATATGTGGAATGTTTTCGGTAATATAATATGGAGAGCAATGATTGAGTAAACTTTATGATCAAGTATCATACGCTGGTATTAATCTTAATAATAAATTGGTTTTAATAATTATAATAATGGCATTGGATCAACTTGATGAAATTTCATATTACATTAGTTGGGCTCGTAAATGAGCTAATTACTCCTGAAGCAAGATTAGTAATAAATTATATATATTATATATTTGGTAATATTGATTTGGGTCCCTTTCGATGTTGACCATAAAATAATACTACTCATACTTAACACAGTTCTTTAATACCTATCTGCCGGCCATATTCAGACGCAGTGAGGTTGACAATTGTCTTCTTTGAGAGGCAACTTCAGTAATAAATCTCCTTGTTGTTGGTTGGGGCTTTTGGGCGTAAAACCCTGGGGTCAACAACGCCCACGTTTCGAACTTTATAATGTTATTTCAAGATTTGAAATTGTTTAGATAATTTCTAAATAAATTTAAATAATTTCTTATTTTAGAATTTTTTAATATATATGACAAGCTTTTGGGTTTAGATGTTATTCTAAAGATTATTCCTTTTTAAGAAAATTAAAACCTTTTCTATGTTTATTTGGTCATCATTCAGAGCATTCGAAACACTCGGTCCCACTCCCAATCTACGTAAGTTCATGTAATAGAAATGGCATTCCTCAAATATGTGATTGACTGTAAGTACACTGTTGCAGTATTGACATTTTGGCGGTGGTTGCTTATTGATCAGGTATGCATGAGTTAATTTCGTATGACCTATTCTCAATCTGGCTATAGCTACCTCCTCCCTGCGATTGGAACGGTTTGATGTGGTCCATGGTTTAATGGTTTTTAATTTGCTTGGCGGGCTTTCATTCCACATGGCTTGCCAACTAGCCAATATTTCATTTTTCATCGGAAGACTTATTTCTTGGGGTGTCAGAATGGCCGCGCCCCGACCCGGAAGGGAAGTGGTTGTTTGGCTGCAACGTCCGCCAGTTTATTTCCAGCGACCCGGCACCCATATAAAGAAAACAGTTTTTTAAATCTCCTTGTGAATTCTGATAATTGGTTCAGAATTACCTACTAAATTGTGCTTAAGGAATTAAAGACTTATTATAATATATGAGACCCCACTTAAAAAACCAGAGATATATATATTTTATTTGATTATTCTTATGGGATGCAATATACCGTTGTCTGAAAATGTTAGGTGTTAAATCCACTTATAGCGTAAAGAAAGAATATTATACTAGAAGTGTTTCCTTCTTTTCTTTATTTCATTCGAAATATAAGCAATATTAATATTCAGTGAACTTGTATAAACATCAATATTATCTTCGATAAATATGCATCTTTCGTTCATATTTTATGTATATAATAATAAAAATCTGATATAATAAAATAAATATATAATATAGTATAATCTGATATATATATACTAAATATATAATAAAAATCTAGGGATCAAGTCACCTCCTTGCACAACTGTTGGTCTAGAAACATTACTTCCTTATTGCACCCCTAACACTTCATAGGTTGCAGGAGTACAGATTCACAGATTTAATTATTATGATAGATTTAGTTAATTAGGTTTAAAATCAGTTAATATCGTCAAGCAAATGCTGTTGATATCTTTCCAAATAGTTATTCTTAAAGGATCAAGTGTCCCAGAATAAAGATAATTTTTCATATCATTTCATTATCATGCCCACATAACAATATAATATTATCAAGAAGATGTATTCAAAACACACAATTGATAAAGCTGCATACTTTATAATGGCTATCTTTAACTAACATTTTAAATAATGAGTAATTATGTTGCTCCACTGAAAAATATCACTAATGTTAATAGTTAAAATTCATCTATCCATAAACATATACATACACTGAATTGTAACCGCTGAGCCCTCATGAACGGATGTTTTAGGTCAGCTACAAATTTTACGTTTGAACACGAGGGTCTGAATAATTTGAGACATAAAAATTAGAAATTGGTTAAGCAGTTCGTTCTCCAATCATCCTTTATTTACGGTTAGTCGGGTAAAATTATTAAGAAAATTTGTAAAAAAATAATTTACACAATATTCATTGGTGATGATACCCTAGTTAATTACTTAATGAAGTTAATGACATTCCATTCAGTTAGTAATGACCAAGCTATTACTCATTGAATGAATATGTTTTTTTACTAAATAATTCCAAAACACTATCCAAATTATAGTCTCAAAACATTTATTTCATTCACACGTCCAACGTTTCGGCCAATTTGGCCATCTTCAGGGACAATCTATTACAAAAAGTTTCCATTATTTGTATGATCCTACAATCAATTCAATTATTTAACATTATTATTTATAATTTACCTTACCTTAATTTACTATGAGA